>NC_063064.1:10153113-10261857 GCF_018812025.1 Megalobrama amblycephala | reverse complement strand
TAAACAGTCCACAAAAAACAGAAAGCCAGAGGTACAAAAGTGAACGTAACATAAATGTAACAAACCACAAACAAGGACAGAAACAACTGAGACTAAATAGACAGAACTAATGAGCAAACACAAAACAGCTGGGTGCAATGACATGGGATAACGAGTCCAGGAGGTGAGTATGGGAAATGAAGTCCAAAACAGTGAATAAAGAGTCCATGTTGGAGTGCCCTCTGGTGGCTAAATGGGGCACTCCAACTCATGATCATGACAAAAACATCGAAAGTTCAGCCGATCATAGCTGTACATTGTGGTTTTTATATCTCATCTCCAAAAAATATATTTAGTAGTAAAGCTAATGCAAGGGAAAGAAATCAATTAATCTTTTTGTGATACTTCTGTCATTGTGGAGAGCGCAGTTCATGGTTGCTTAGCAACTACAGATGCCACGGGAGCGCAAGTGCTTGTGGAAAATGAGGAAAAGCAGAGCGGTCGTGCTTTCCACGTTTTTTTTAGATACGATATGTGAACGGCCTCTTATGATGCATTATAAATAAAGGCTTAGAAAAGTTAACAAATTTACTTTTCTCTCCAGTGAAATAACAGCAGATCCAAATCAACATGATGTCCAGGTTTTGCTTCTGGCAGAACAAGAAGAAGAAGAAGAAGAAGAAGAAGAAGGAGAAAGAAAGAGCATGTGATAGTGAAGATAATGAAGAAAGATTTAATATGGAGCAAACTTCAGTTCCTGTCACATCACAAGTTAAAACCACTAAAGACAAGAACAGCACAGACCACAGTCCTAAAACAAATACCTCAGGAAGAGAAAATCAGGCGGATGATGAACACAAGGTAAATGGTACATATGTGTTGTCTACAGCAGGGATGTTTTACATCACACTAAAAATAAATAAAATGTTCCATATACACTCAATAGCCATTTCATTAGGTGACCTGTTCATTAATATAAGTATATCATCAGCTAATCAGGCAGCAACTCAATGCATAAAAAGTTTACACATGCTCAAACAGTTATAGCGCCACCAACTGGCAGCAGGAAAATACAAATGACTTTGAGGTAGTCCTCCAATAATTAAATGCATATTGCCCTCCGTGCTCTGTTTTCCTAGAGCTACCAGGTGGCAGTGCCACCAGTGTGAGGACCCTATCACAGTAAATTCCCTGGTGTTAAAGGTTTTAGTTCACCCAAAAATCAAAATTCTGTCATTAATTACTCACCGTCATGTTGTTCCACACCTGTAAGACTTCAGAACACAAATTAAGATATTTTTGTCGAAATCCGACGACTCAGTGAAGCCTCCATTGAGAGCAAGATCATTAACACTTTCACATGTCCAGAAAGCTACTAAAGACAGTTAAAACAGTTCATGTGACTACAGTGGTTCAACCATAATGTTATAAAGCAACAAGAATACTTTTTGTGTGCCAAAAAGCAAAATAATGACTTTATTCAACAATATTTAGTGATGGCGATTTCAAAACACTGCTTCATGAAGCTTCAAAGCTTTACGAATCTTTTGTTTTGGTGGTTCGGAGTGTGGATCAATCTGCCAAACGTCATAAGCATTCGAAATTTCAATGGTTCACTGTTGGAGGATGTGACTTTGGCCGTTTGATACATGCTCCAAACCACTGATTCGAAACAAAGTATTTGTAAAGCTTAAAGGGTTAGTTCACACAAAAATGAAAATTCTGTCATTTATTACTTACCCTCATGCCGTTCTACACACGTAAGACCTTTGTTAATCTTCAGAACACAAATTAAGATATTTTAGTTGAAATCCATGAGGCCTCCATAGGGAGCAATGGACACTTCCTCTCTCAAGATCCATTAATGTACTAAAAACATATTTAAATCGGTTCATGTGAGTACAGTGGTTCATTATTAATATTATAAAGCGACAAGAATATTTTTGGAGCACCAAAAAAAACTAAACAACGACTTATTTAGTGATGGCCGATTTCAAAACACTGCTTCAGGAAGCATCGGGGCACAAATGAATCAGTGTGTCGAATCAGCGGTTCGGAGTGCCAAATGATTTCAGCCGTTGACAGTTTGACACGTGATCTGAATCATGATAAATCATGAAAAATTTATGTTGTTTCCTCAACATAGGATCTCAAGGCCACGACTTTACATCGCGTGGCCATGACATAAGAATGTTGTTACCTCGAAAAAATTATATTGTGGCCACGAGTTAATATGATGATCCCATTAATATTTATCTTGTGGCCATGACATATTATCACGTTATCACATGGTTTGGTTTTTGGGTAGTCACAAGTGAGTCTGATATGGCAGAATGGAAGTTACTTGGCTCCGTCTGAGTGGGTCAAGCTCTTTCTTATAGCAGGTTAAGTCAGCCTGTGTTTTTCATGTGTTTCGGTTGTAGAAATCTGGACAGAATGGCGCAGATCAGAGTGAGGCGAGGGTCCTGGTCATAAACACTGGTGGAACCATTGGAATGACGTATCATAATAACGGTAAACATTATCAGCAGTGCTCACACACCTGCCTACAGGTGGCACATATATACATATGATTTATGAATTATAACACAAATATGTTATTATATATTTATAGTGTAGGATTATTTATTTGCTGATCTCATGTTCCAAAAACAATCTGTATATTAATGATGCTCCTTTCTAGATTTCACCTATTTCCAATTTATCTGTGCATGTATGCCATGATGTAACATGATATACCATTTAGGATGCTGATCTTGTTTTATGACTTAATTAGCAAATTATACGAATAGACAAATATTTGCCTTCTGTACACAGTTGTTGGTGTTTTGCGAGAAATCCGACACTGGGCTTTAGTGTCATTTCCAGCACAATATTATTTGAATTGACTTACAAAAACTAATCTTGATCTTTAAAAAGTATCTTCTCTAAAACAAACACTTATAAAAAAGAATTTGCATGATCAAAACACAAAAACTTCCAGCTTTAATAAAAATGTAGTTTATCTGAGTTCAAGGACAGAACTACACAGCAGAAATACAAATTAATTTCTATGAGCAAGTCAGACGACTAAATGCATGCTCACATTTAATCTGTAACTACAGTAACATCATGTTTATATAGTGCACACAACACCTCTCAACACGAGAGCCGTCAGTCAATAAATGGAAAACAAAGTAACTTATTTGAAAAAGTATTTCGTCGTAACATATTTTGTCGTAAATGTAAAAGAACTGTGTTACTTTATTAGATAGTTTAAAGAAGTCATCTGACGTAACTTGAGTTACTTGTAATGCATTACCCCACAAAAAAGCCTTCATTTTGTCTGAAGGAAGACCTTTGACTATCTTTGTACTTTGTGTATAGTTTTTTATAATCTTTTGCAAAATGTGATTGAAATTTAAACTGCACAATCGTGACAGGTCTACACATAGTTATTTTATATGTAAGCCATTTTTTTCATTGAACTTCCAGCATAAATGATATAAAATTACACTAGATACAATATTTTTTTATTCTACCCTGTAAAAAATGAATGTGGTTCAAAAATCTAAATGTGCAAAATGATATTATACAATAATACAATATTAGAATAGTATACGCAGTATCAAATATTCAAGATGGTCTTTTTGGCTTCATAGCTGATGCTGAATTCTGGTCAAAGAAACTTGAGGCAAGCAAACATGAAAATCCAATTGTTTGTACGGTGTGTGTATGAATTTGGTGCATTTGTTCATAACTTTTTACAGACTTTTCTTCTATATTTGCAGTTCTGGCTCCAGAACCTAATGCTTTTGTTGAAACTCTACGTAAACTCTCTATTCTGCATGATGAGCAGTACGGTTCACCTCAGGAGAACACGCTGGTGCTGCCGTAAGTTCCCATGCAGATGCACACAAATATGCGATCAAGTTACAAGTTTGGAGGTGCTGTCCTATTTATAGATCCAGACACTAGATGCATCCATCTATTCCTATACAAAATACAGGTTTGAATTGTTGGTTTCTACTTTTACTACAGTTGGATACTGAATGGATACTGAATCTTTTCTTGTCTGCAAGCGAGACAAGTAAATGCATTTAGTCTGTAACTACAATAACCATCATGTTTATATAGTTTATATACAATATAGTATAGTATATGTTTTTATATATAATATGTGTTATATGGACTACAGGTCATGGTTGTGTGTAGCATGCTAGAGATGCACCAATTCAAAACTTATAGCTTTGAAAAAAATGCAACTAATAATTTTATAAATATAAAATTTAAAGTGTCCCTATGCTTTTTCAAATATTACCTTTCATGCAGCGTGAAAAATAACTAGCAAAGTTGAAGATCAAAGTGTATGAAAAATAAAGTTACTGTCTCCTAAAAGAAGGAATTGATTCTGAACTGCCAAAACGAATCGTCAGTAATTGCAGTTTCACTTCCTGTTACAGACATATGTAGGTTTGTAACAAATGTACATAATTCCAGCCTATGATCTTCACTTCAAGTGCTGAAGATTATCCAGAGCTGAAATTCAGATATGGTAATAGGCATTTTGGTTCTGACGCACGCTGTAAGCAGTAGACCAATCACAACAGAATGGGCCTGAGTAGCAGTGTTGCCAGAAGTACGATAATTATCGTATTTGTATGATAATTTTGACCTCTGTACGATGTACGATCAATAATGAAAAAAAATCCCATAATGTATGATAATTTCAGTATTTTGTGTCACTTAAAATGATGGTCATTATAATCGGTTCATTGATCTAGCTGTGTGGATCCCAGGTGGATCCACTATGTCGTGATTGTAAGGAGAATGTGAACTTTGTTAGGCACGTCTTCCATCTCATCTCATGTTATGTCTTCTCGGCCAATAATCGTGGAGAATGACTCTCTCTCACGAGCTCAAGTTAGCCTTCTTGCCGCGGCGCTTAGGTCAGTTGTTTCTCACTAAGGGACACCTAATTATTTATGTATTGTGGTAATTTGCAGTTCATGTCAAAAAGTTGTTGGTCTATAGATAAATAGCTGTATTCTGTACGTTTGATTTGTCATGTCACCTTTATTTATACAGCTCTTTTTACAATGCAGATTGTGTCAAAGTATAGCTTTACAGAGATAGAGGGAACATTGGCTGTACAGCTGCTAAAATAGTGTGATTGTCCAGCTTAAGTTAGTTCAGTATTGATTCTTTCCATTGTAAAAATCAATAGTTATTAATTTAGTTCATTTACCTATAAAAAAAAAAGGCGTGTACGATAATTTTGTTCCAAATACGATAATTTTGAGCTTCTGGTATGATAATTGGACATTTCCAATCTGGCAACACTGCTGAGTAGGCTCAAATTGACACAACATTGAACCAATTGAGCATTTTAAAGAATAGCGTTTTCACACCTGGCTCGTTTGGGACAATTATTTTAGAACCTGGTTCGTTTAGGCATATGTGAACATGGCACTCATGCTCAGATCCACGTCAAAGCAATCGCTCTGAGATTGCCTGAATGAGGCCTCTACTTGACTGAAATTAAACTCTTGGGTGGTTTGGTTGAGGTGAGAAGCAATCAGTCCCAACAGACCGATGAACCATGTGGTAACATAATTCATGGGGAATTGTGTTATATATAAAGCGGCAGTGTCAGATTTGGTGAGTGAGCACAGTAGTTATCATATATGAAGTAGGCTCTTTGAAATGATGGGTTTAGAGAAACTGTATATTTGATCGAGCCATTTAGACACAGAGAAAAGTGGTGATGCTGCAATGTATTTTGTGAGAAAATTAAAGGGTTTTTTTGACATTGGAAGCATGTAAAGCTTTTGTAGGAGACCTTAAAAAGTGGAACCTTTAAAATAGCATAATAGGGGCACTTTAAGGGTGTTTATAGCTCATATACTGCTAAACAAGGCCTGGGCTGCACCCTCCTTCATGTCTTTAGTACAGTGGTTCCCAAACTGGGGTACGTGAGGTGACAAAAGGGGGTACGTGAACAAAATGCTAAGTGGTTTATTTAATTCTACCTTAAAGTAAAATAAAATTCGAGAATGTATTTCTAACTGCCAAAATGTCGTAAATCCAGTATATTTAATCAAATTACCTCATCATTTGCAGTCAAAAATGACTGTATCCACACAAGCAGCATGCATATGATAGATTGCATGCAGTCTGTTGCCTTAAATCGCGCTAAATTAGGCTACTGTCGTTATCGACAATGCACCTTTGTAAAAGTGGGGATTTAGCACTTAATCGCATGAAGAATAAATATAGACACAGATAGTGGATTAATTTCGATTTAAGACTCAAACTTTCTTCGATTCAGAAACATACCTTGTGTGAGTTCTTGTATTTAACATTAATGATGATAACGAACAAGAATGCAATTGTTCCCAAATATTCACATGACTGCAAACGTGACATTATTATCCAACAGGTCAAAAAACAAAACCTATATTTTGAACACAGTACTGTCAGTATTTACTCTATTTTGCAATGAAATAATAGTTCTAACAAAAAGCACAGCAGAACGTCTCGGTTACAAAGGTAACACTCTTTCCCTGAAGTTTTTGTCAACTTTGAGTGTAACTAAAACGAGCCAATGCACATTGGCATGCAATCATATGCATCAGCTGCTCGCCTCACAGCGCAGATTACCTTTGTAACCGAGACGTTCCCATTCAGTCGGTCACGTTCAACGTACGTTGGACAGACCAACGAATAGGAATCCCTACCAAAGCGCCACAGGAGCTGCCCCCTTTCAGCGCTCTGTTGTAAGCCACCTGAACCCTCTTGCCTGAGGGCTAACACAGAGAGTGTCGATCACTGCTGTTCCCCAAAACCTTCTCAGTGAGACTATTGGATAACACTGGGAAAGCGTACCCTTCCGCTGGGAAAGGAACGCTGCGGAAGCCACATCCTTCCCTGAAGGAGTTATGTGGAGAATATTTATGGACTAACCTTGTGGGGCTGTACTGCATATGGAGGAACTGGGGTGACTCCAACCTGACGAGGGGTGGGTTCTCCCAGAGGTAAAGACACAGGCTTCGTCTAGGAGCAACCATGGAACTAGACATATGGGATCCCTGTAGGGTCACACATATGGTACCCAGCCTAAACCCGGTTCTCAAGGATGCAACGGAGTATAGGCCTGGCGCCAGACGCTCTGCCACATTGGCTGCCGAAGGGAGATCGGAGGACTCAACAGGGTCAGCCTTGTAGGGACTCTCTGGTGAAAAAGCGCATGTAAGCACATCAAGCATACACTAATCTAGGGCCTCTCCATTCCTCTGACCTGAGGTGAGAACACGGGAGGAGACCGGCTCAACACGAAGGCTATAAAATCTAGCGAAGGTGTCGCCCAGCTTGCAGCTCTACAAATGTCTGTCAGCGAGGCGCCACGAGCCAGTGCCCAGGAGGATGCGACGCCTCTCGTGGAGTGCGCATACAACCTGAGCAGGCAGGGCACGCCCTGAGCTTGGTAAGCCAGGGCGATGGCATCCACTATCCAGAGGGCCCTCATCTGCTTGGAGACAGCCTTTCCCTTCTGCTGACCTCCGTAACAGACAAAGAGCTGGTCTGGGGTCCTGAAGCTTTGGGTTCTGTCTATGTACAGTCACAAAGCGCGAACTGGACAGAGCAAAGCCAGGGCTAGGTCTGCCTCCTCCGGGGACAGCGCTTGCAGGCTCACTACCTGGTCCCTGAAGGGAGTGGTAGGAACCTTGGGCACATAGCCAGGCTGGGGTCTTAGTACCACGTGGCCATCACCCGGCCCGAACTCAAGGCACGATTCGTTGACCGAAAATGCCTGCAGGTCCCCTACCCTCTTGATGGAGGCCAATGCAACCAGCAGCAAAGTCTTCATATACAAAATCTTTAAGTCTGCTGACTGCAAGGGCTCAAAGGGAGCATTCTGGAGTGCTCTTAGCACCAGAGCAAGGTCCCAAGAGGGTATGGAGGGGGGTCGAGGAGGATTTAACTGTCTTGCCCCCCTAAGGAACCTGACGACCAGGTCATGATTGCCAACGGATTTGCCATCTATGTGGTCATGGTATGCAGAAATAGCAGCAAGCATGGACTTTGAGGGTGGAGGGGGACAGCCTACGATCCAACCCTTGCTGCAAGAAGGAAAGCACAAGCACTCGGGGGTCTCTCGGCGAGAAGAGCACCACTCGATGAACAGGTTCCCCAAGGTGTAATGTCTTGGCCAAGTGATGGTGTTAAGTGCCTCGGGGGGTAAGTCACCTAGAACCTCCGCGTCCTCCAGGGACCGCATGGAGTTTCCAGAGGCCTGGACGCGGGTGCCAAAGTGTGCCCTGTCTCTGAGAAAGAAGGTCCTTCCTCAGAGGAATAGGGCAGGGAGGGGCTGTCACGAGGAGTGAGAGTTCCGGGAACCAGGTCCGGTTGGGCCAATAGGGCGCAACTAACTGGACCTGCTCCTCGTCCTCCCTGACTTTGCACAAGGTCTGTGCAAGTAGGCTCACTGGGGGAAACGCATATTTGCGAGGGCCCCGGGGCCAGCTGTGCGCCAGTGCATCTGTCCCAAGTGTTCCCTCGGACAGGGAGTAAGACAACTGGCAATGGGAGATTTCTGGTGAGGCAAACAGGTCTACCTGAGCCTCTCTGAACTCTCTCCAAATCAGCAGGACCACCTGGGGGTGGAGTCGCCACTCTCCCGGCAGCGCAGCTCGTGATAGCTCGTCGGCCACACGGTTGAGTACACCGGGGACATGAATGGCACGAAGTGACCTCAAATGCTTCTGACTCCAGAGGAGGAGATGGCGGGCGAGTTGCAACATGTGATGGGAGCGCAGACCACCTTGGCGATTGATGTATGCAATGGTCACAGTGTTGTCCGTGCGGACCAGCACGTGCTTGCCCCGTAACGGCCCTTTGAGACGGCTCAGAGCAAGGCATACAGCTAGCAACTCGAGGCAGTTGACGTGCCAATGCAGTTAGGGGCCCGTCCACACCCCGGAAACTGCATGCCTTTTGTACGTGGCACCCCAGCCAGTGGCGGAGGCTTCTGTCAATACCACAGCATGCCAGGACACCTGCTCTAGGGGCACTCCTGCCTGAAGAAACAAGGGGTTCGACCACGGGCTGAAGGCTTGGCGGCATTCCGGAGTGATTGCCACCCGGAAAGTGCCTCGTTGCCACGCCCATTTCAGGACTCGGCCGTGAAGCCAGTGTTGAAGCGGTCTCATATGAAGCAAACCGAGTGGGGTTACTGCCGCTGCGGCTGCCATATGCCCCAGGAGCTTCTGAAAGAATTTCAGTGGGACCTGCTGTCCTGCCTTTGACTGTATTCAAGCAGTTCAACACTGACTGAACACGTTCCTCTGCGAGGCATGCTATTCTGTTCGACCAAATCCAACTCCATACTGAGAAAAGAGATCCTCTGCACAGGGGAGAGTTTGCTCTTTTCCCAGTTGACCTGAAGTCCCTCCATGACTTTCGTGAAGACGGGGAGACAGGGCCAGCCCGAAGAGTAGAACTCTGTACTGATATGCTGGAGCTTTGAACGCAAACAGCAGGAATGGCCTGTGTCACGGAAGAAGTCGAGACATGTAAGTATGCGTCCTTCAGGTCAATCGCTGCAAACCAATCTTGGGGATGGATGCACTCGAAAATGTGCTTCTGCGTGAGCATTTTGAATGGTAGCTGTGGAGGCTCCGATTCACAAGGAACTCAATGGTTTGTCGGGGGAAGCTCCCTGGTCCGCCTCTAACTGAGGAGAACTGCTGGGCTCAGTCCCCAACAGTGTCACCAAAAAGGCCACCTTGTGAGATGGGAGTGTCGAGAAAGCGTTTTTAGCTTGACAACCTCTCGCACCTCTGCAAGGTAAGCCAGGGGTGCTTCTGGACTACTGAGGTGGACATCGTCTGGCCGAGGGCCTGTGCCGTGACTTTGATCACGGTTAGTCAACAAGCGCAGCTCAACCTTGGCTCAGAACTATCCTCATGCATAAAGAGTGCCTTGTAGAGGGCTGCATTGGGTTTGGGCTCCCGCGGGACCCAACGCAAATCTCGCGGGAGCGGGCGGTTTTACCTTTGCTGCGGGCGGGAGTGGGCGGTCAGAAAACTTTGCGGGAGACCCGCGGGGAATGGTGGAATTTGGCGAGTAATAGAAACGGTCAACAAATGAAGTTGAGAGGAAAATTAAAGCGGCTCTTTAATGACAAAAGCAAAGCAAGACAAGTCAGACACTTGGAAACAATTCTTAAAATTCGTGCGTTTTATTTTGAGCATTCTCGCATGATCTAGTGCACCGTCAGAGAGGGCATTCACGGGATTGGGACCGCAGTCGATCAGCAACATTCTCTTCCTCCACAGCAATATTGCAAAGTGATTCATTTGTTAAATTCATTCGTTAACGTTGTTTATTTTATGTTATTTATTAGTGTTGTTTTTTGAGCACAGCCCCTCGTTGCCATTTGTTAATTAGGTCAAGAGGCGTGATGATGCCAGTGTTATTGAGCAGGCTGCCTAAGTTTGAATGTTTTTATTCTTATTTGTATTTTTCAAACAGAATACCTGCGACATTTGGATAATAATTGTAAAACTGCTGTTTTTCATGTAGCCTAGTTTATCATATTATGTATATTTTTTTTTGCAAAGCAGTCTATTTTTATGTGCAAAGTTTTTGATAAAAACAAAATTATATTTGAATGTATTGTGTTTTGTCTTTTTTTTTTTTTTACATGCAGGCCAGGGAAACGAAACAAACAACCCATGAATCTCTTTAATAATATCAATACAAATACGTGGTTTTTTTTTCCTGCGGGACGGGAGAAGACACAAAATCAATGCATCTCTATTATTGTGCGAGAATAAATTCTCAGAGTTTTGCGGGTGCGGGCGGGAGTGGACATACATATTGCGGGAGCGGGCGGGAGTGTAACACATACATTGCGGGAGCGGGCGGTAATGGTCAGAAATTCGGCGGGCGTGGGCGGGAGCGGGATGAAGAAAACAGTCCCGCGCAGGGCTCTAGTGCCTTGGCCTCATATGCAGGGTGGGTGTGGTCTGTGCACAGTTACCCCACCCAAGAGGGTAGCGAGAAAGGAAAAAACTTTATGCAGATTTTGGCACTTTTGGCATTCCATATATATGGCACCAATACAGTTCCATACTGCCAAGTTTTCCATGCACATCAGGAACACCCGGGAAAGCATGGCTGTAAACTCTGAAGTCTGAGTCAGCATAAACACACACCATTACAGTGGGCAGCGTCACCCTCATTTCCAGAGCATAACAGCACTCTCTCTGATGCTGCAATCGACATCTGACCCTCATGCTAGGTTCCCCTATGAGAAGGAACAGCAATCCAATCCAGAAACTGCACAGCTTGCAATGCGCTAGAGGGAGGGGCCCCGAAGGAACCCCTCAACCTCAAGTCACCCAAGCCATTTCACCAAAGTAGACCTCTTCTGGTGCACCAGAGAGGGCGCTACAATGGAGACTAGGCAAGGAGACTGCGCATCTAGAGCAGCAAGCGAGCGCTGGGTTGCCGTGACAACCCGCGCTGCAGCCCGACAGCTCGATGGCACACGACACGCAGAGGAGCGAGAGGTTTGCTCTCGCTGATCTCCACGGTCTCCCAGAGTGTCGTGCAGACCCGCGGCTGTGCTTTTACACACAAGCGGCAGCTGGCCAACAACAGAGGGGACTCAAGCTTCCCGGAAATGAAAGCTTCTCATACGAAAACATGAACCCACGAGCATCGTTTCAGCACGTGCCTCAGACATGATCCAGAAACACACAAATAGAATGTCATCTTTAAAAAGACACAAGCTCTACTTGTGTAAGCTCTTTTAGGGACTTTACTCTTTTAAAAGTGCTGAAGCACACAGGGGAACGGCCGCCGCAACACAGACAGGGATCGTGTGCAGCCTGCCGTGTGCTCGCTCTCTCTCTTTGAAGGTGCTCACTCTTACCAGCCGTAAAAATGGCTTTCAGCGCTCAAAGCGCACCGTACCGGCTGTGAGAACTGCCTTCTGATGCTGTCAAAACAGCTATTTGCTCAATAATGGCAAACGAAACAAAAAACAGAAAATAAAGAGAGGACTTCAACAGCACAGCTGCTGTGCTGTTTGCCCGCACTCGGAAAAAATGAGAAGTTCAACCAAAAAGCTTGACTCGTCTTCTATCAGACCCTTGCTTGCAGAGAACAGGAACAAACACCGTTCGGCTCCGAAGTAAAAAACTGAAGATGCAACGCACCTGCTGCTCATTAAATACCTGCGCTGCGAGGCGAGCAGCTGATGCATATGATTGCATGCCAATGTGCATTGGCTCATTTTAGTTACACTCGAAGTAGATTGGCCTTTCTAACGAGATTTCTATTCGTCGGTCTGTCCGACGTACGTCGAACGTGACCAACTGAATGGGAACTACAACGCATGTCTGTGTTTTGCAAACAATTCTGCGGCTTTTAGCGAATCGTGAGAGTCAATGATTCAGTGATTCATTCACAGCCACTTGCTTCGTTACAGAATGAATGACTCGATGACTCACTCATAAAAGGTTTAAGTTTAATATTTAAAAGTTTTACTTTATCATTGCATAATTCTCTATTGGACATTTTTATATAAACATTATTTATTTTATAAAGTTATATTCATAAAGGTAAAAATATGCATTGGAAAATCAATTTAGGGGGCAAATATTGTTCCTTACTGGTAAAAGTGTGACTGCAGTCTAAGTGGAAGAGAGGGTGTACACGGAAGGATGGTAATCCCTTCAGTAGATGTCATGTGGGTTGGGATTTTTTATTTTTGGTAAATCATTTAGATCTATTGCTCTATTAGCTTCTCTTTGCTACTAACATGGGCAGCCCAATGTCAAGTCAAGTCAAGTCAAGTCACCTTTATTTATATAGCGCTTTTTACAATGCAGATTGTGTCAAAGCAGCTTTACATTGATAACTGGTATATAATTCTGGCTGCACAGCAGCTCTTAAAGAATAGTGTCAATGCAGGCAGATCAAAGCACTGTTGAATATCAAATGTCAAGTGTCCCCAACTAAGCAAGCCAAAGGCGACCGCGGCAAGGAACCAAAACTCCAACTGGTGACATCAGGTGGCAAACAGGTGGCAAATAGGTGTTAAAATGGAGAGAAAAAAAACCCTTGGGAGAAACCAGGCTTAGTCGGGGTGGCAGTTCTCCTCTGGCGAACAGTGCTTTGTTACGATTCAGGCAGTTATCATAAGTCCGATAAGATTGCAACATTCAAAGTATTTATTCCAGTTCTATCCATTTGAGGATCATATTTCATCACACGCCGGTATGGACAGTTTGTTGAGGAGCTGTGCCACTGGCTGTCGTGTTGATGAAGCCTTCACAATGGATGATCTAGTTGATTCGATCTCTGCTGATACTTCAGGGCTGCGTTGTGGTCGTTTCAGGGTGCCGATCCTCGATCTCACCTGGATACAGCCCAAATCCAGTTGACTATGGTAAACCTTGGGATAAACAGAAAGACTAATATTAGCGTGGATGCCATTCTTCTTCTGATGTAACAAGAACATCTGGTGTTCTAGGAAGTGTTCCCGGTTCTGGCTGACCTAATTTATGCAGCCTAATAATCCTTTAATGGATTTGAAAATATAAATTGATAATGTGTTATGTGTATGCCAGGTTAAAGAGATGCGTTTTTAGTCTAGATTTAAACTGACAGAGTGTGTCTGCATCCCGAACAATGCTAGGAAGATTGTTCCAGAGTTTAGGTGCCAAAAAGGAGAAAGATCTATCGCCTGCGGTTGATTTTGATATTCTAGGTATTATCAGCTGGCCTGAATTCTAAGATCGCAATAAACGTGAAGGACTATAATGCGTTAAGGGCTCGCTCAGGTACTGGGGAGCTAAACCATTTAGTGCTTTGTAAGTAATTAGCAAGATTTTAAAATCTATACGATGTTTAACAGGAAGCCAATGCAGTGATGACAGAACTGGGCTAATATGGTCATACTTACTAGTTATAGTAAGAACTCTAGCTGCTGCATTTTGTATGAGCTGTAGTTTATTTATTAAGAGAGCGGAACAACCACCCAGTAGAGCGTTACAGTAATCTAGCCTCAAGGTCATGAACGCATGAACTAACTGTTCTGCATTTTTCATTGAGAGCATATGTCGTAGTTTAGAAATATTTTTAAGATGGAAGAATGCGGTTTTTACAGATGCTATTAACATGGCCTTCAAATGAAAGATTGGTATCAAAGAGCACACCCAGGTTTCTAACTGACGACGAAGATTTAACAGAGCAGCCATCAAGTGTTAGACAGTATTCTAGGTTAATACGTGAAAAAGTTTTTGGTCCAAAAATTAGAATCTCTGTTTTTTCTGAATTTAGTAGTAGGAAATTACTAGTCATCCAATTTTTATATCAGCTATACATTCCGTTAATTTTGTGAATTGGTAAGTTTCGTCAGGGCGCGAAGAAATATAGAGCTGAGTATCATCAGTGTAACAATGAAAACTAATTCCATGCTTCCTAATGATATCTCCCAAGGGTAGCATGTACAGAGTGAAAAGCAATGGTCCTAGTACTGAGCCTTGCGGTACTCCATATTTAACTTGTGATTGATATGACCTCTCTTCGTTTACTACTACAAACTGATAACGGTCAGATAAGTATGATTTGAACTATGCCAATGCAATTCCACTAATGCCAACATAGTTTTCGAGTCTATTTAAAAGAATATTGTGATCAATAGTGTCAAATGCAGCACTAAGATCCAGTAACACTAATAGAGAGATACAACCACGATCTGATGATAAGAGCAAATCATTAGTAACTCTAATGAGAGCAGTCTCAGTACTATGGTATGGTCTAAATCCTGACTGGAAATTCTCACAGATACTATTTCTTTCTAAAAAGGAACATAGTTGTGATGAAACTGCCTTTTCTAGTATTTTTGACAGAAAAGTGAGATTTGAGATCGGCCTGTAATTGACTAATTCTCTAGGATCAAGTTGTGTTTTTTAATATGAGGTTTAATAATAACCAGCTTAAAAGTTTTTGGTACTTATCCTAGTGATAAAGATGAATTAACGATATAAATAAGAGAATCTATGACCTCTGGAAGCATCTCTTTCAATAGCTTAGTTGGTATAGGGTCTAACATACATGTTGTTGATTTTGATGATTTAACAATTTTAGACAATTCTTCCTCTCCTAAAGCAGTAAATGAATTGAATTTTTCCTCAGGGACACTACAATGCACTGTCTGACACAATACTGTAGTAGAAGGTTGCATGGTTATAATTTTTTCTCTAATATTATCAATCTTGCAAGTAAAGAAGCTGTGCTCTTTGGAAACATCAGAAGTTGAAGCTTTATATCTTGTTAATTTAGCCACTGTATCAAATAAATACCTAGGGTTGTGTTTATTTTCTTCCAAAGGTTTTGAAAAATAGGCAGATCTAGCAGTTTTTAAGGCCTTTCTGTACTCAAACATTCTCTTTCTCCACAAAATGCGAAATACTTCTAGTTTTGTTTTCTTCCAGCGGCGCTCCATTTTTCTGGCTGCTGTTTTTAGGGCCCGAGTGTGCTCATTGTACCATGGCATTGGATTAAATGTTGCAACATCGAGGTCTTCTAACCTGTCTGGTATGCTAAGGCAATGAAACTGATCAGGAAGATTATTTATAAAGCGATCTTTAGTGGTAGAAGTGATGGTACTACCATATTTATGGCAGAGAGGCAGTTTAGCTGCCTTGATTAAATGTAGTATACACAAGACTAGATAATGATCTGAGATGTCGTCACTCTGCTGCAGAATTTCAACGGCATCAATATCGATTCCATGTGACAATATTAGATCTAAAGTATGATTACGACAATGAGTGGGTCCTGACACGTGTTGTCTAACACCAATAGAGTTTAGAATGTCTGTAAATGCCAATCCCAATGAGTCTTTTTTATTATCTAAATGGATATTAAAATCACCACCACCAAGTACTTTATCTGCAGTTAGTACTAACTCCGATAGAAAATCAGCAAATTCTTTGATAAAGTCTGTATGGTGTCCTGGTGGCCTACAGTAGCCAACACAAATGTCAGCTTACATAATGTTATGTAAAGCACCATTACTTCGAATGAATTTGAAAGACTTCTGACTAATACTGTAAATATTACTATAAATTACAGCAACGCCTCCCCCTTTACTTTTCTGACGAGGACTGTGTCGATAATCATAACCTTGAGGACTAGACCCATTTAAAGTAATGTAATCGTCCGGTTTTAGCCAAGTTTCTGTCAAACACAGCACATCTAGATTATTATCTGTGATAATATTGTTTACAATAAGTGCTTTTGAAGAAAGTGATCTAATATTTAACAACCCAAGCTTTATCATTTGTTTAGCATTATTATCTCTATTTTTTATTTTTTGAACATCAATTAAATTTTTACCATTAAATGGGTTTGGAAGTTGTTTGTTTTTACTAATTCTGGGTACAGACACAGTCTCTATGTGATAATATCTAGGTGTAAGAGTTTCTATGTGTTGGGAATTATCTGACTTCTGTAACATGAGTCAGCTAGCAGACGGTCGGTTTAGCCAGTCTGTCTGCTGCTTTTTCCTGACCTGGGCCGTAGTTTGTCATGTTTTAGTTCTAAGTCTATGTGCCATATTACTAGAGAGAACAGCAGCACCATCCCGGGATGGATGAATAACATCTCTTTTCAACAGGTCAGGTCTGCCCCAAAAACTTTTCCAATTGTCTATGAAACCTATATTATTCTGCGGACACCACTTAGACAGCCAGCCATTGAGTGATGATAATCTGCTAACTATCTCATCACTCCACTGAACAGGAAGAGGGCCAGAGCAAATTACTTCTCCTGACATTGTACTTGCGAGTTCACACACCTCTTTAATGTTAATTTTAGTGATCTCCGACTGACGAAGGCGAACATCATTTGTGCCAACGTGAATAATAATTTTAGAGTATTTACGATTAGCATTAGCCAGCACTTTTAAATTTGCTTTGATGTCAGGTGCCCTGACTATGGTGGCTGGTGTCTCCATTTTCATGTTCCGTGTAATAGAATCACCAATAACTAGGGCACTTTCAACAGGATTCTCAGTGGGTGCGTCGCTGAGTGGGGAGAACCTGTTTGATGTTCTTATTGGATTGGAAGAATGGTGTTTTCCACGGCTAGGCCGCCTCACCGTTACCCAAGTGCCCTGCTGCGCGGGCTCTACAGCCGGAACCGAACAATGTACAGAGTTCACTAAGCTAGTCACATCCAAAACAGTATCTGAAGCACTTGCATTCTTACTATCCTCGATTAAAGTTTGGATGCGTGTCTTTAATTCTGAGATTCTCTCTGTCAGCCTGACTATTTCCCTACATTTATGACATGTAAATCCCTCGTCTCTGACAGAGAGAGCTATACTGAACATGTGACAGATGGAACAGGAAACAATTCTGTGAGAGGATGACATGACTCACCGTGTTTGTAGACTGATCCGAGGTACCACAGCTGTTTGATGAACGCGTTGAAAAAGGAAGGTGCGAGAGACTGATGACAAGTTAACAAGCTAGCGAGATGCAAACGCGTTGTAACAGCGATTAAAGGTACAATATGTAAGATATTCGCAGTAAAATATCCGAAAACCACTAGGCTAATGTTATATATTTTGTCCAGCTGATTACTAACAATATCTCTAATGTTTTCAACTACTTGTAAATCATGAGAAAATTCCCATTCTAAACAGTGACACGGGGCAGTGCAGTCGCCTGTCAATGACGTCAGTTATCCTTTGTTACCGCCTTTACTGACGTAGAAACCACATGACAACAGTGTCGTGGACAAATGCGGAAGTAGTGTCTAGCGTCCAGCAAACCACTAGCTTGCTTCAAGCAGTTCCTTATTTACTTCTTGCACGTTTTATGGTGGATTGTGTTACTTATTTATGGAACATAATTACTGGTTACCATCTGCCGCTGGTTCTGTCGACAAGGACAGCTCCCGTAAACGTAAGCGAACGGGCCAACCAAATGACCCAAGAAGAGTTTGAGACAAGAGGAGAGAAAGAGCGAGGATCAATATTGGTGTTGCATTTTCTAGATGGAGAGAGCTTCACGACATACTTCACCTAGAAAGAGATGCCGATCTCGCTTGTGTTTTACTCGACAGGTGAGTTGTTTTGATTCGTATCTTTACAGAAAACGTATGCCATTATAACGATCAACACGATTGGTATTATGGGGCATACACGCCAAATGCGGGGCATCGCGTTTCTAGACCCGCGCGAGGACGCGTCTGATCCATAGTCTGATCGCGTCTTTGCATTGACTTTGTATGTAATCTACTCGCGCAAATTGTTGAAATCGCGTTTGCTATGTATGACCAATTATTGTGTTTGAATGTACACGAGTGTATATATTTGTTGAACAAGTGGTAATCGTTTTCATATCATCTGACTAAACAGTAATCAATTAATTTGATAGTTTACTGTCAAACTATATTTGCTGTATTGTATTGCAATATAGCATGACGCAATATGTAATGGTGGCATGTGAAAATCTTTTTCAGACACTTACGAAATCCAGTATTGGATAGATTTTGTTAGTTACTGTAGTTATCATAATTTTACATCATAACCTCACAATAAAAATTGTGCTATCAATACATATGATACATATGGTAAAGCGGAAGCAGCACCAGCGATTGTGTCATAATAAAAGTTCCGCTGCTCGTGAGGCGTGTGTTGATCAATCGCGACAACACTCGGTCCTGCTCTGCCTCATACTACGGTAACGTTAATAATCACATCCATGAACATGATTTCTTCCCAAGTCCTATTGCACTGTCTGTTGAGGGAAAGACCACATGTCCCTAGATTCCACACTCAAACTTGCCGTCATCAAGCTACGCCTTTGTTTTGAATAGGCCTCTAGCGACCTCTAGCGGATAAAATTATCACATACTGCACCTTTAAGATTCAAAGATTACAAGATAGAATTGTAAAGCTTTTTACAGTTAATTGTAGAGCTTTTTGTCAATGTTTGGGCACTTTTTGTTTGTTTGTTTGTTTATAGAATAAATTTTAAATATTGTGCTGCTTTTTTTTAAACATGCTCTATCTCCTTCAACCCCCAGACTGTCCAAACTCAATAAAAGGATTGTATATACAGTTTTAGAGTACTCTCCCCTTCTCGACTCCTGTAATATGAAGACAGATGACTGGGCCAGGATTGGAAAAGACATTGAGGTGCTTCCTTTTTTAACATATTTATGTTTGGCTTTGAGTTGCAGGGCTTTTGACTTACTTTTTTTATTATTATTTTGCTGGGATGTGAATGCGACTGAAATGGTCGCGCTGTCAAATACAAAGTTAGACATGACTTAAAATACTGATTTGTGAACAGAACTAAATTGACTCTGTTTTTTGTTTTACAAAAAAAGGATCTTTTTTGTAAATGTGTAATTGTAGGTAATCTTCAAATTTCTTGAAGGTAGATCAGAGAATAGGGAACATTTTTTTTAGTTTGTATGTCAAAATCTGTACTGAGATTTTCAAAGATTTTTCCCTCATGTTCACAGAGTCGCTATGAGCAATATGATGGTTTTGTCGTTCTGCATGGCACAGACACTATGGCTTACACCGCTTCTGCCTTATCCTTCATGTGTGAGAATCTGGGAAAGCCTGTCATCTTCACTGGCTCACAGGTAACACATTTTAAATGGACAATTTACTCACCTTTGTGTTGATTGTTGGGAGGAGTGTGGCCCAGATCAATTCAGTGTTTATCTGGTCCAAATCCGGATTGTGACCTTAGGCCAATTAGGTGCACTTTAATGCAGTTGACTGATTTACAATTTATCTCATTTGAAACGATAACATTTCTTCTGTTATGATTTTAAAGAATAACTACAGTTTAAAATATTAAATTAATTAATTTCAGAGAACTTTATTATTTTCAATAAAACATCCACATCAAAACCTAATAATTTTTGTGCCATTATGCCAGTCCAGGATGGGCCAGTAAACACTGGTGTTATGCTGCATGTTGCTTTATTTAAGAAGCATTAACATATAGTTTCATTAATTGATGCATGTAGTTAACTGCAATAGATTCTCATTTGACAGAGAATGTGTTTGTTAGAAATAATTCAAAATACCTGTAAAGTATTAGTGTTTTTAGCACTTAATTTATTTTACTTTAATTTTACAGTTTTTGTTTGGCAGCCATAGCTGACAGGTCATTGACCATTGTGTATGATATTTTTAGTGTAGATAAGGCTCAGGTGTGGGAAAAGGTGCTTTAATTTGTGTAAGTATAAATTTTCTTTCAACTGTCAGAAAAAAAAAAGAAAAAAAAGATTTGCAGCTTTTTGCTGTTTTTATAAGTGTAAATTGTGTATTATGAAACTGCTGCTTTAGGCTAACGCAAAATAAATATGATTTATTTTGGGTGGATTGCTGAAGTAAGTTTTGGGGTTTCTGGTTTACTTATAGATTTTAATATTTGATGACATAACATAAAGGTTCATTATGTACAGGCAAAATGTACTGAATGATGAAGAATAAAACATTGCAGTCAAGCCTTGTGGGCAGAAAGTTCAGTTCCGGCTCGTGGACCTTTCTCGATCTCGTCCCCCCTTTCTCTCTACCACTTTGCTTCCTGTCTACTCTCTGTCCTATCAAAATAAAAAGGCAAAATGCCAAAAAAATAAACATTTGAAAAGTAGGCTAAGTATATAAATAAAAAGGAAAATAATATCCTGTTACATGTGGCAGTTGTTTTCACGAGTTCACACTTACAACTGATCGAATAGAGTAAAATAAGCATGTTTAGTGCTATCTGATGGTATTAAGGGCTCTGAGCTCAGAATTTTGCCCAAACCCAGAATACTCCCCTGTATCCTGGGAATAGGAACCAGCCAAAAGTGAGGAGTCGGGTGGAGGAGGAATGCAGAAAATTGTTGAGATAACTAGGTGAGTCAGCTGTCTAGCTCTACCTGTTAAAGGTGCTAAAGAGGATGTTTTGTTTTATACATTTTTGCAATATTACTTGAAACTGTCTTTACTAACTGATAAAATTATTTATTAGGTGCACTGAAAGGAATAATATTAATATACATCATCTGTGCACGAGGTAGGGCCTTAAAAACATCAGCCGATCGCGTAAACGATTGGCCCTTTGGCTTGTTCAATCACTGCCGTGCACAAATTCCTTGTGATGGAGACGAGCGCGGATGCGCTCTGGCCACGTAACTTTCCACACTCCACAGGCGCTGCATGCAATGTTTTTGTCAGGAGACAGGAATAACAACTGCAGATTATGAGTTACCTGCGGTGAGTCCGACATAATGAATCCAAAAACACGACACAGCGAATGCTGGTGGTAAACACTCGTGTTCCAATAGCTCGTGCATGAGTTTTGGGAGGCGTTCCTTTGAAATGAGCTGTGAAGGAGGGGGGCTGTTCTTACGCATGCGCTCATTTCAAAAACTCTGCAACAGTCTTTGGATTCTCAGTCAACAAAAAAATCCTCTCTAGCTCTACCTGTTAAGGCACTTCAAACTGATAAACAAAGTTTCAATCTCCCTTTTTGCCAAGACACCTCAAACTGCGCCACACAGCCCCAATCCCCCTTCCGGAGATATCTTATCTATGCAACACAGTTCAAATTTTCCCTTTGGAAAGTGTCCTGGCTGTAATCCAGAGATATCTTAACCATGCACCACTGCTCAAATTTCCCCATGGTTTGTCCCCTTATCCAAATTTACCAAATTTTAACCTAATCACAAATGCTTTCTTCCTAATTCCTCCAGCTCTTTCAACCAGACAACAATATTTAAAATGCATTAAAAGTCAGAATAACAAGATGATACATAAAATATATAAAATGCATTAAAAAATAAATAAAAACAGGAAAAGGAATTAAAAGAATAAAAAAGATAATACGTATAAAATAAAGTGCAAATAGTTCGGACATAGCGCAGTGCTCAATCAACAAATGCATAGGTAAAAAGATGTGTTTTGAGTCTGGATTTGAATGTGGCTACTGTTGGAGCACACCTGATTCTGGAAGCTGGTTCCAGCTGCGGCTGGCATAACATCTAAAAGCAGACTCTCCTTGCTTTGAGTGAACCCTTGGTATTTCTAAATGACTTGATCCTGATGATGATCTGAGTGATCTGTTAGGTTTATATTCTATGAGCATATCTGCAATGTATTGAGGTCCTAGACCATTGAGTGATTTATAAACAAGTAACAGTACTTTAAAATCAGTTCTAAATGCAGCTGGAAGCCAGTGCAAGGACCTGAGGACTGGTGTGATGTGTTCATGTTTTCTGGTTCTGCTCAGAATCCTGGCAGCAGTGTTTTGTATGAGCTGCAGCTGTCTTATGGTCTTTTTGGGAAGGCCAGTCAAGTCAAGTCAAGTCAAATTTATTTATATAGCGCTTTTTACAATTGGTAATTGTTTCAAAGCAGCTTTACATATTAGGAGCACAGAAAAAAGAGAAATGGTTAAAAATAAGCTGTACAAGCAAGCGTGGTAATATGTAACATATACAAGATGGTGCTACATTAAGCCAATGTCGGCTGACTCCCAGGGGTGGAAAAAAAACCCTAGGAGAAAAACCCAGCGTGCTAGCACTGGGAAAAAAGTCCTAGGAGGGAAAAAAACCCTTGGAAGATATATATAATATATGTAAATGGATATGGAGATCAAAATCTGAATTATACATTTTTATTATAGAGATTAAAAATAGATTATATATAAATATATGTAAGCGGATACGGAGATTTAAAAATCTGAATTATAGATGCAGCCAGAACTGGATCTGTAGGCCCATTGTCTCCTGGGCTACGTTGTAGTCAGGTCCAGACACAGGTTCTCCATCTGATCTGGATACGGCCTGGATCCAGCACCCGGCAAACCTCAGGATAAGCAGAGAGACTGATATTAGCGTAGATGCCATTCTTATTCTGATGTACAGGTATATCTAGTGTTATAGGAAATGTTCTCGGTTCCGGCCGACCTAATTATTGCAGCGTAACAATCCTTTAACGGATTTGAAAAATGTTAATGTATTGATAATGTGTTATGTGTATGCAAGAGCAAAGAGATGTGTTTTTAGTCTAGATTTAAACTGACAGAGTGTGTCTGCTTCCCGAACAATGCTAGGAAGATTGTTCCAGAGTTTAGGTGCTAAATAGGAAAAGGATCTGCCGCCTTCAGTTGATTTTGATATTCTGGGTATTATCAACTGGCCTGAATTCTGAGATCGCAATAGACGTGAAGGACTATAATGCACCAAGAGCTCGCTTAGATATTGGGGAGCTAAACCATTTAGAGCTTTATAAGTAAGTAGCAAGATTTTAAAGTCTATACGATGTTTAATAGAGAGCCAATGTAATGTTGACAGAACTGGGCTAATATGGTCATACTTTCTGGTTCTAGTAAGAACTCTAGCTGCCGCATTTTGGACCAACTGTAGTCTGTTTAAAAGCCGAGCAGAACAACCACCCAGTAGAGCGTTACAGTAATCTAGTCTTGAGGTCATGAATGCATGAACCAACTGTTCCGCATTTGTCATTGAGAGCATATGTCGTAATTTAGATATATTTTTTAGATGGAAGAAGGCGGTTTTACAGATACTAGAAACATGACTTTCAAATGAAAGATTGGTATCAAAGAGCACACCCAGGTTCCTAACTGAGGACGAAGATTTAATGGAGCACCTGTCAAGTGTTAGAGAGTATTCAACTTTTTGGGTATTCTTCTTTTTGGGAAGGCCAGTGAGGAGCCCATTACAATAATCCACCCTGCTGGTGATGAAAGCATGAACAAGTTTCTCTAAGTCTTCACTGGAGACAAAGCATCTAATTTTGCAATATGTTTGAGATGATAATATGCTGATGTAGTTATTGTCTTTACATGGCTACTGAAACTCAGGTCTGACTCCAAAATCACACCAAAATTCCTGACTTGATTTTTAGTTGTTTGTCCCCTAGAGTGAAGGTACATGTTCACTTTGAGAACTTCATCTTTGTTTCCAAACGCAATGATTTCAGTTTTGTCTTTGTTTAACTGAAGGAAGTTTTTGCACACTCAATTTTTAAATGCATCAATGCATTGGCACAGGGAATCAATGGGGCTGTAGTTGTTAGGTGATAGGGCTAGGTAAATCTGGGTGTCATCTGCATAGCTGTGATATGCAATTTGGTTCTTTCTCATTATTTGGTTCAGTGGCAGCATATATAGGTCTATTCAGTCTATTCCTTAGTAAAAGTTGGTCTCAGCAGCTTTGTGAATAGGTTTTAAGAGAAAACTCTTAGCTAAGAACTTTTACTGCTATTTAGGAGAACTCTTAGTGGTAAGATAAAATGTTTTTGAATACGGCCCCTGATCCCTATGAATCCCCTCCTTATGGAATGCGCAATGAAATGATTCGAAATGTCCCCCCCCTACCATAACCGTGAGCTTCAACACACCTACTAACTAAGGGAACATTTACACAACAATGATACGCTTAAACCAGAGAAGTTTTTACTTTGAGTTTTCTGCATACAGGCGACACCATTTTCAAAATGATCCCCATTCACATGGATCTGCGAAATCGTCTAAAAAACGCTGTATTCTTCTGCCAGGCCATTAGATGGTGATGAAACACTATAGACTGAACATGTAATACACAAGTGCATGACGTCATCATTTTCACAGATTCACGTTTTTTGTTGTTTACATGGAGACTTGCACTTTGAAACCAGTTTTCAAAAGTTTGCGTTTTTTAGGCAAACACTGTTGTTGTGTAAATGAACGGCCAAAACACAGTTTACTTTTTTAGTTGAAAATGGTTTTGTGTAAGCGGCCCCTAACTCAACCAGGCCCCACCCCTTTATTTTGAACATGTCTTGTCTGGGAATTAATTAAATGAGGGATATTGTGAAGTGTTTGTTCTTGGAAGAAAAATCAAGGCTACAATGTCAGGGAGTTCAGAAACAGTGACACTGATATACAAGGGCATAGATTTGGTTTCAACATTGGGGGGTTGAGCAATGGTATGCTGCCTGTTATAGTTTTTTTTAATTAAAAAAAACTGTTTTATGAGTAGCGTTATTGGATAATTTATTTCTTCTTTATCTATCTATCTATCTATCTATCTATCTATCTATCTATCTATCTATCTATCTATCTATCTATTTATCATAACTTTATGGAATTTATGTATAAAAAAATATCAAATTCTAACATAACGGAGTGATTCTAAAAAGAAAGAAATTATGTTCAATATTGAAACCGCCAGTAGGTGGCAGTGATTCAACATTTTAATGAGTGAGCTACTAAAATCGTTCATTCAGCCAATTCGCTCAAAAGTCAGATTAATTTAGGAAGAAAACAAACACTGATGTGAATACTTTGTCATTGATAAGACACTATTGAAAAATGAAGTAACAAAACAGATGGCTGTTTTGGTAACTGGTTACAGTTACCAGATTACGTTACTGTAATCTAATTACTTTTCCTGATAACGCAGTAGTGTAACGCATTACATTTTAAATTTATGTAATTTGATTACAGTTACTGATGTCAGTAAAATTACGTTACTTGCGTTACAAGAAAAAAAAAAAGTGCATTTCTAAAGAAATCATACGTCATTATGAATCTCCGGAGAACGCGTGGAGGAGAATACCCGCTCCCAAGACGTGCGTGGTCCAACCTCCTAAACAAGTTAGATTGGATTTTTAGGCGATTTGTTCAGGATCGGGAGAGAAGGTAACTTCTGAACAATACTGTTTTCAAATGTTATTATAAATGTTTTCAGCATTTTTTTCCTGTCTTTAATGCAGTTACATACAAACATAAAGACAGTTAAGATACCACACACATACATGCTACACACAGCAAGGAATGTTTAAGCTCTGTCAGAAACCGCTCACTCGTTCTCCGATTCACTAATCCCTATATAGTTTATGTCATCTGAGTGCACTATATCTGCAAAGAGTGAACGAAATGAAGTGAGTAAATTCGGAGGCTGATGTAGACTATAACTGTGCGTCGGAGAGCTGGAGCTGTCACAGAAACGGCTCAACACGTGATAAAACTAGGCCTACTTTTATCCTACATGTTATTTTATAAAATAATATTAATAATAATCTTGATGACTTTATTTTGTAATCATACATACCTGCCAGCTTTGTAGTTTAATCGATTGAATGGTTTGTCATGCTTAATATGTGTTCATAATCATTAAATACTATTAAAAAAAACGGCAAACAAAAATAAACATTTACAAGAGTACAATATTTCATATATTTATTGGTTTATATTTCATATATTTATAAGTTATTTTTATCATGTTAGAATCTCACGCTCACAGATGACGTGGTCGTTGAGTGCCCTCAGGCGACTGTTATGATTGCATTTGAATGAATAAGCTACCTATAGATGATTAACGAATATTTTTAAGTCAAGTTGCTGTTTTCATACTTCTGTAATATTTTTCAGTCAATATTAAATTACAGAAAGAACTATGAGTTTCAGTTTGTTGCATATTTTTGTAGGTTTCAAAGTAACTTGAATGTAAAGTAATTAGTAATCTGATTACTTTTTACATGCAGTAATCAGTAATGTAATCAAATTACAATTTTAATGTAGTAATTTGTAATTTGTAGTGGATTACTTTTTTTGAGTAACTTACCCAACACTGACAGTTATGGCTAAATTGCAATAGATTAGCTAGCTAAAATATATGTGAAGTGTACTTAGCTTATTATAATGTTTTCATACCTCCTTCTCAGTACATGCTTTATTCTTTTTAACGTCCCCCTTTGAACAGAAGTTTAATGTAGTCGGCTGGGCAGCGGTTCTCTTCATTTTTGGTGCTACCCGTGCTCTCCATTCAAACAGTAGAGCAACACTCTCGTTGTTTTGGTGAAAGTGCGACGCGCATTGGTTGGGCATTACCAATCGGTTCAGTGGAAGGGGGGGTATTTTTTTTTGACTAATTTATTATGACAAACTCATATTTGATTAGAAACAAAATTAGTTTTACAAAATAAATGAATTACACATATTTTAGTATAGATCTACTTGGATTTTCATGTTGAAATATTGGGGGGTTGTAACTGATGGATCTGAATCCCCCCTGCAAACTACGCCCCTGCTGATATACAGTAGAGAATAACTCCTGCCGGAGGGACTTTGTACTTTGTAACTTTTTTATGCTCAAACAGCAACATTACACACTAAAGAAAGTTGAAAATGTAAAAAAAAAAAAAAAAAAAAAAAAAAAAAAAAAGCATAATTATAAGCTTCACAACCATCTTGTATGTTGCAGGTGCCCATCTATGAGATGAGGAATGATGGGAGGGAGAACCTCTTGGGGGCGCTGTTAATAGCAGGACAGTATGTCATCCCTGAGGTGAGTTTTTTTTTTTCATTCTTCTGTGAGTGACGCCTTTGTAGCCATTATATATACAGCATGTACAAGATACCGTCTAATATTTGTAATGTTTTTAAGACTTGTGTTTTGGAGGATGTTAGGACTGCAGTTATAAAATAGTTGACAGAATTTCATTATCAATTACTTTAAGCATTTAAACTATTTAGCATTTAAATAACTCAGTTTTAAAATATGGTAGATAGTTTTTAATAAAGTACAGGAAATATATGATTAAATGTGGTTTAATTAAGTGTCCTTTGAAATCATTATATGTTTTGCAGTTTATTTTGTTTCTGCCAAGCCAGTGAAGAACAATATAGATATTTTATTATAAATGTTAGGGCTGCACGATTAATCGCATGAGATTTTCATGCGTGTCTCGTCAGTAAAGCCGGTTCTTTGATTAGCGGTAAATGTCCATCACCTGCTTTCAAATGGAGCGGCACTTAATATACAGAGCCGTAGTTCGCGGACAAGCTACGCAATATCGCGTTCATAATCGCAGATGAATCGCCTTCGATAATGAACGCGATATTGCGTAGCTTGTCCGCGAACTACGGCTCTGTATATTAAGTGCCGCTCCATTTGAAAGCAGGTGATGGACATTTACCGCTAATCAAAGAACCGGCTTTATGACGAGACACGCATGACAATCTCATGCGATTAATCGTGCAGCCCTATAAATGTATTGGTAATCATTTTTATAATAATTATTATTGTTATTAAAATATATTATAAAACAGTTTAAATTGAGTAATGGTGATGAAAAAAGCCCTTTGTGTCTTTCTTCACAGGTTTGCCTGTATTTTCATCATAAGCTGTTCAGGGGCAATCGTGTCACCAAAGTGGACCCTGGAAGCTTTAACGCATTTATCTCACCAAACCTGCCGCCATTAGCACAATGCAATGTCGACATCAAAAGTGATTCCTCTTCTGCCAACATTTATACACAGTCTATATGGGTCTATTTATGGAATAGTTTTCATAAAAAAAGAAAATTCTTTTTTTTTTTTTTTTTTTTTATTCTTTTACTTTTTTTTTCTGCCATAGAAATGTACTATATATTGGTTGTATTATTATTATTATTATTATTATTATTATTATTATTATTATTTAAATGCAATTACAATAATTTGGGACTGAGGCTCTTAAAGGATTAGTTCACCCCAAAAAAAAAAAAAATTCGGTCATCCACAGACTGGGTAACCAAACAGTTGATGGGGCCCATTGACTTCCATAGAATGGAAAAAAAAAATAATACTATGGAAGTCAGTGGGGCTCATCAACTGTTTGGTTACCAGTTTTCTTCGAAATATCTTCTTTTGTTTTCAGGAGAAGAAAGAAAATGATGATAGAACTTTAATTTTTGGGTGAAACATTCCAGGATTTTTCTCCATATAGTGGACTTCAACAGTCATCAACGGGTTGAAGGTCCAAATGTCAGTTTCAGTGCAGCTTCAAAAGGCTCTACATGATCCCGGACAAGAAATAAGGGTCTTATCTAGCAAAACATTGTCATTTTCTAAAAAAAAAAAAAAAAATTTATATACTTTTTAACCACAAATGCTTGTCTGGCAACCCGTTGGTCCCTGTTGAAATCCATATAAGGAGAATAATCCTAGAATGTTTTCATCAAAAACTTTCATTTCTTTTCCACTGAAGAAAGAAAGACATGAACATCTTGGATTACATGAGGGTGAGTAAATTATCAAGAAAATTTAATTCTAAAGTGAACTAATCCTTTAAGCTTCAAAAAGGATGCGATAACATTATTGAAGTATTGTAAAAGTGGTCCATTTGATTCACTTAAATGAATGTGTCTTCCATAAAGCTGTTATGTGATTTCAGAAGATTTGGATAAGATTGTAAGTCATTTAGGCTACTTTTATGATAGTTTATGGTGCTTCTGAATCTTCAAAATGATGTAATTATGAAAAATGATGAAAGTCTGATTGCATGGTTTGGAACAACGTTGAACTGAGCAAATGATGGCATTTCAACAAATGTTGATGTGGATTACATCTAGTAATCCATATACTAATCCATATCCATATCCAACTTTAAAAAGTTGGATAAAAAGTTTAAAAAGTCATCAATGGTAGTTGACAAGTTATTCATTACATTTTTATGAATGTATAGTGGTTTTTATTTTTATATTTTATGAAGGTTAACTGGCAGAAAACTTTCTTTTACATTTTTAGTACTTTTGTTTTGTGTTTTTGTCATTTTTATTGGTTTTTCCTTTTTTAATGTCCTGTGTAAAATCCTGTGGTGAGAAGAATGAATTACAAAGTACAATCAATACAATTTGTAGATTCAAAATTAATATTAGTTTATAAAAACTGCACATGTAATAACTATGCACAAATTATTAAGAAAAGTTTAATTTTTGATAGTATATTATGTCACATTGCAACTCCCTTTTTAGTGATGATGCAGTGTTATTTATTTTATTCAGAGGTGTTGTTTTGAGTATGTTATATTTCTTACTCTTTAGTTAACTGGGATATTGTGTGGCGAGCCAATACAACTGCCACATTCCGTGTCAACACACAATTGAACCCTAATGTGGGTCTCCTACGACTCTTCCCAGGAATCACTGCTGATAAAGTAAGGCCATGTGGCAGACATGTTCACAAAACCCTAAAGGCCAAGGCCAAGTCAGGTCTCAAGTCTTTGTTCTGTTTTTAGCAACAGTTATTTTAGTTAGTCATTGTAATTAATAGTGTTTTGAAATATCAAAACTGATTTTTACTTTAATATGTCTAATAAAGCACACAAAGAATTACTTAAATCATGAATTTAATTTGTATTAACAATAATAATAATAAAAAAAAAAAAACTATTACTTTCACACTAAATAACATTACTATTTGGAATTCAGGGACAACAGTCACCACGAGAAAAAAAAGTGCTGTGTATTTTGAGCTATTTGAGTTGCCATAGTTTGCTGTTATAAGGACCACCCATCAGCCCGACGGTGGAATCCGACAGCCTGGGCAAAGGTGTAATGCTTGAATGTCTTTTCAATGCCCCTGTGAAGTTCACTCAATTTTTAGAATGTAGTTTCAATTGTACTTGAACTGCTTGTTTAATCTGACTCCAATTTCAAATGATTATTACTCTTAGATTGTGTTTACAGTTAAGGAACTAATCATTGGTTATGTATTAATTTAGATACTTAAATATTATGGGTATCCCGTACTTTCAATCATTCGTTCATTACGGATACGATATCAAACAGGAAGTTACATCAGCCTTATTTACTTCCACAATCATAAATTTATCAGTTCTGATTTTTAGTCAGAGGGTGCAGAGTGTACTAAAAAAAATTGAGTCGAACCGCCACATGCTTGTTCATTCAAAACGTCTTGGTTATGTATATAACCTTAGTTCCCTGAATAGGGAACGAGACGCTGCGTTAGCCGCTATGGTAATGCCTCTGCGTGATGTCGTCATGAAGCAAGTATGAAATCTGTCCAATCAGGAGACGGAACGTCATAGGCGGGTGACGTCACTGACCAGGAACCATAAAGCCGGCCCGAAAACACTCTCATTCAGCTTCGGAAAGTCTGAAGCAAGTCGCTCTCGGGCATGCAGGGAGTATGGCAGGGCAACGCAGTGTCTCGTTCCCTATTCAGGGAACTAAGGTTATATACATAACGGAGACGTTCCCTTTCAAGGGAACTTGCGCTGCTTTAGCCGCTATGGGAATGCTAATCCCAACGTCGCCATATGAGCAAGTGACCAATCGTGTGAAGCCGAAGCGCACAGCTCACAGTAGCACCTGCGCACCTGGAGTGGAGCTGAGGTCAAGTTCATAGAACTTTACAATTGTGTGCGGAGAGGACCAGCCTGCCGCATCACAAATGTCAGACAGGGAAACCCCTGTGATTAAAGCCTTCGAGGCAGCCATACTCTGAGTAAAGTGAGCCCTAACAGCCAATGGTGAAGGCTATCCAACCGACTCATAAGCAAGTGAGATGGCCTCGACCACCCACTTGCTCACTCTCTGCTTAGACGCTAGGAGACCTTAGCTAGGTGCACCAAAAATACGCATCTAGTGCCCGTACTGGACACAGCAGATTAAGCTTTTCTTGGTCCGATGACGTAAAGGAGGAGGACAGAAGGCCTGCAGTACAATAGGTCTCGCAGTATTAGTGAGAACCTAGGAATGTATCCCTTTCGAGGCACGATGGAGAAACCGAAGGGCTTGAATGTCTCCAAATCTCTTGAGAGACGAAATAGTTAGAAGAAACACTGTATTTAGTGTTAAGAACCTTTCCGACACTACTTCGAAGGTTCGAAGAAAGCCATAGAAAGAAATCCCAGGTCAGAACTCTTATGCGTACTGCAGGTCTAATCCTCAAGGTGCCACGGAGGAAACAAGTAATAAGCGGGTGTCTCCCCAAAGATACCCCACTTAAAGGAGTGTGGTAAGCAACTAAGGCCGCCACGTACACCTTCAGCGTGGAGGGGAATGACCCTGAAGAAAATCTGTCCAGCTGGAAATCCAGTACTGCGCTAACCGGGCAGTTGACTGGATCCCACTGGTGATTTTCACACAAAGAAGTGAATAATCTCCACTTTAGTGCATATAGTTTCCTCGTGGAGGGAGCTCTGGACTGGAGTATGGTCTCAACAACCTCAGTTGAGAGACCGGAGTCTATGAGACGTGCCCCCTCAGAGGCCACGCCCACAGTCTGTATAACTCCGGGCGGAGATGCAGTATTAGACCGTCCGCCTGAGAGAGAAGGTCCTTCCTGATCGGAATCTCCAATGGAGACCCGTCTAGGAGAGAGACCAGGTCCGAGAACCATACTCGGGCCGGCCAGTACGGGGCTACCAATATGAGACGGGCCCCGTCCCGGCGAACTCTCTCCAGAACTCCCGGGAGCAGAGCAATCAGGGAAAAAGTGTACAGCGGTAGCCTCAGCCACGGCTGTACCATAACATCCAGCCCAAGAGGTGCTGGGTTTGAAATCGAGAACCACTGTGGACAGTGAGTCGTCTCTTGAGACGCAAACAGATCCACTTGGGCTTAGCCGTAGTTCTCCATAAGAACTTCAACTACTCGTGGTGAAGTGGTGAAGTCTCCATTCCCCGGGCCTCGGCCTCTGCCTCGACAGAATGTCTGCTCCCACATTCAGGTACCCCGGGATATAGACTGCTCTGTAGGAACAGCAGTTTCCCTTGGGACCCCAGGAAAATCTGATTCGCCAGTCTATAAAGCGGGCGTGATCTCAGACCCCCTGATGAATTATATATGATGTGTTGTCTATACTGACTAACACATGTTGGTCTCTGAGGTCTGGAAGGAAGTATTTCAATGCCAGAAATACTGCCATCGTTTCCAGGCAATTATGTGCCAAGAGAGACGATGGTCCTGCAATAGACCTTGAGTTGAGCGACCACTCATGATCGCCCCCCAACCCGTGAGGGATGCATCTGTCGTTAGCTTGACGCGACGGCTGAGAGCCCCCAGCACAGGTCCTTGGGATAGGAACCAAGGTTGCTTCCATATGTCTAGAGCACATAAGCAGCGCCGTGTGACTCTGATCATACGAAACGAATTCCCCCTCAGTGAGAATCCCTTGGTTTTAGCCAACAGGTAGGTATACGTTGGACGCTGCTGCCATCGTATGTGTAGTTGAGAAGACCTAACAGTTTCTAAAAACTGGAGAATTGCCCTGACAGTGAGTGACTGGCCTTGCTTTATGTCGTTTATGCGTGGTTATTGAAAAACAAAAAACTTAAGACGGTAGTGAGAATTGATGATATATGAGCCGGAGATATACGGGCTCGCATAGTCAACGAATCCCATACCACGCCCAGACAAGTGGTTCTCTGAGCTGGAGAAAGCACATTTGGAGAAATATTGATGGACTTTTCTTTGTAATATTTATTCTATATTTATTCTATATATCATCACGTTTAGTCTCAGGGCGCTCTGTGCACCCCAACCATATTCTCATGTGAGCGAGAACAACATCTCGATGTTGAACCGCCATTTGCTCTGATTGAGCTCTCTTTTCAAGAATCAACCAATCGTATGTGTATTTTTTTGTGTAGTATTCACTAAGAATGCGGATCAGAGGGAGACGAGAGCCCTGCATACGCAAGGGCAGATTAAAATGGTGTCAAAGCCGCATCTACACATTTGGTTAAGGTGCGGGGTGACAGTGCTAGGCCGAAGGGAAGAACCCGATATTGGAATGTTTCATCCCCCGAAAGCAAACCTCAGGAACTTCCAGTGATGCGGAAGGATTGATACATAGAAGTATGCGTCTTTCAGATCTATCGTCACAAACCAGTCCTCGGACCTGATTTGTGACACAATATGTTTTATTGTCAGCATTTTGAACTTGAGCTTTGCTACTGTTCGAATTAACTGATGTAGATCTAAAAACGGACGCAATCCTCCGTCTTTCTTTGGCACAATGAAATAGCGGCTGTAAAACCCAGACTCCCTGCTGGGAGGAGGGACCCTTTCTATAGCCTCCTTTCGCAAGAGTGTCTCTACTTCTTGTGCCATTACCAGAGCCTGCTCAGGGTTCACCACAGAGGATAGAACCCCGTTGTGTGCAGGACCCACTGAGATACCTTTGACAGACTTTTCTCACTCTGACAAAAAGTCTACTAAGGGTACCAGCCTCTCGAGACTGGCCTCTGGTAGTGTGTATGCAGCCAGCACAGTGCCCTGAAGCGGAGCCCCGGCAGGGAACAACTGACATGGCTGCAGAGGAAGCGCGCCACCCTCGGGTGACATGCAGGGAACCACTGCACCCCAACACTGCGGTGGGATTGGCAGAGCGCCCCCTGAGGGCACCGAAGACAGACGGAAAGAGAGGTGAACGCCATCTAACTCCGGAGAGGACCACCCTCAGGATTTTTTTTTTTTTTAGGGACCAGCCTCCAGACTGGCTCCTGATATCATTTAAGCAGCCAGCACAATGCCCTGAATCGGCGCACCGGCAGGGAACAATTGACTGGGCTACCATGAAGAGCGCAAGCCACCCTTGGGTGACTCGCTGGGAACTACTGCGCCCCCGGCGTTGCGGCGGGGTCAGCAGAGCGCCCCTTGGGGACACCAAAAAAGGCAGATAGCTACCATATAATTGAGGATTAGCGCCATCTGACTGTTTGGAGAGAAAAACTAATCAGGGAACCAGCCTCTCGAGGCTGGGCCCTAATATGTATTGTGCAGCCAGCACACCGGCAGGGAACAACTGGCTTGGCTGCCAAAGAGAATGCGAGCCACCCTCAAGTGACTCGTGAGGGATTACTGTTTTATACTGGATTAGTGTTTTCATTTTTAAACACTTGCAGTCTGTATAATTCATAAACACAACTTCATTCATTATAAATCTCTCCAACAGTGTGTAATGTTAGCTTTAGCCATGGAGCACTATCAAACTCATTCATAACCAAATGTAAACATTCCAAATAAATACCTGTACTTACGCAATTAGACATGCTGCATGACGAACACTCTGTAAAGATCCATTTTGAGGGTTATATTAGCTGTGTGAACTTTGTTTATGTTGTTTAAGGCAAGCGCGAGCTCTTGGGCATGGAGCACGTGATTTAAAGGGCCCACACACCCTGAATCGGCTCATTTATAATGATGCCTCAAAATAGGCAGTTAAAAAAATTGAATTAAAAAAAATCTATGGGGTATTTTGAGCTGAAACTTCACAGACACATTCAGGGGACACCTTAGACTTATATTACATATTTTTAAAAAAAGTTCTAGGGCACCTTTAAGAATGAATAGTAAAATGTTGTGTTTCATGCTGTCATGTGGGATAGTAAAGAGAGAACATAATTCGGAAATGCTGTACCAAAATGACTTATGTTTTTTACGTCTCTGTTTTCAAGTCCAACTCAATTCTCAGGTCAGTTGTTCACAAGTCCAAGTCAAGTCGGAAGTTTTTTTTTTTTTTTTTTGCGACTTAGACTTGAGTTTCCATCTCTGCTGTGTGGTAATGTCTGTCTTTATTTGCACACTTATTTTTGCCAAACCTCTTCATTCAGTGCATGGAACATGTTCATTATTTTTTTGCAATTTTAAGTAAATAATGACAGAAGTTTCTTTTTTGGCTGAACTTTTAGAATGTTTAAATGTTTAGATGTTTAAATGAGATCCATTTTCTCATCAGGTCAAGGCCTTCTTGCAGTCTATGGATGGGATCGTATTGGAGACCTATGGCAGCGGTAACGCTCCTGACAACGACACAGAGCTGCTGGATGAGATTCGTAAAGCGTCGGAGAGAGGACTCATCATGATCAACTGCACTCAGTGCCTCCAGGGTACGGTCACAACCTCATACGCCACTGGCCAGGTATGGGACTTTGCTAAAAGGCATAATATGAACGATTTTTGGACTAAAATATTGTAGTGATTTTGTACAGTTATTTAATTAATTTATGGGTGAAACATATGAATATTATAAATCATAAAGCTTTATGATTAATGATTAATACATATATCGACCCAAGAGGGAATTATGCACATATATGTGAATCAATTACAACGAATTATAATCAATTACGTATATGATCAGTTCTAGCTTAATAGTTGTCTATCCCAGTTTGTCCAGCAAACTTTTAGTTTCACAGACTATTAAAAAAAGGAAGGTTATTCTCTGGCCACGAGAATAAACATCTATTCTAGCATTAAAGCGTAAAGAAATGGTGCCGGATCGAAAAACGTTAAAGTGACCTGGGTTTTAGTGAATGAGCAAAAGAACAAAAAGCATGGATATATAATGTGTTTAATATATGAAAACTACTACTACAGAGGTTATTCATCTAAATACAGGAAATTAATACTTGCATATAGGTTCAAGTCAGTGTGCAGTAGTTCGGAGAGTTTCAGTGCGCTTGGCTTGGAGTGATTGGTCCTTTCCGAGAGGGTTTCCTCAGGCGGGGTTTTCAAACGAGGTTTAACTGGCGAAGTAAAATAACCGGAAAAGAAAGAAGAGAACGGCTTGACAAAAGCAAAGCTTGTGCCAAGAAGATGGTCCTCCCGATGCCGAATAGCACGTGATGGGAGCGCAGTCGCCTGAGACGTCCGGGAGAGACATGCACGAGAGAGGGCGATGGATGATTCAGAGGCAAAACGAGAGATAAAGGAAAAGTTGTGTGTTGTTGCTTTTATGGAAAACCAAGCCAACACACCTCCTTGGTTGGAAAGGCCAATAGATGCGTGGCAATGTTGGCGGGCAAAGCTTTTCTTTGTCTTGTCTTGTGGCTCAATTTGCATAATATATGATATGTTAGATCAGGGTACATTTTCCTTCACAGTACCATTAAAAATAGAACAGTGCATTTACGTGACAAACATCTCTGAATGAGGTGTAAAGGAGAGTTTTACATAGAACACCAAGCTTGTTATGTAAGAAAAGCATATAAAAGAAGTTATGGTTTACAGACAATAGTATCATTAGAAATTACACTAGCACAACTACAATCCCAGCTAAGCTTATACAGTGGGAATAACTATATGCAATTTGACATACAACGGCGGTTACATTTAGGCATAATTACACATACAGTCTTCAATGCATGTTTGTGTGTGCGGTGTGTGTTGGAATGTTGATCTGGCACTTAGTCCACATGAGGGGCCCTTTGATGTCTATTTAACCTCAGCGGGTCCACAAAAGTGCCAAAGGGCCCGTCTTTCTTAGACCGGCCGGTGCCGATCCAAGATTTATATAGCCCGTTCAGGAGGCTAAAAGCATTCTGAAAATTCCAAAGTTTATTGACTGTTCTGATACTTGTACATATGCTACAATATCCAAAACACACTAGAATAATGTTACATATTTTATATACATGTGTACTTGAATTATCCCAAATATTTCCAACAATGTTCAAATCCAAAGAAAATCAGATATTTTAACCAGTGTAATGGTCTGTGTCACTGAGTCGCCTGTCAACGACATCAACTGTTTGGATACTTTTTAAACGACAGAAAGCTACTTGTTATATAGCTCAGCATGTTTTCTTGATTTACTGCAAGTATAACATGTTTGATACTTGCGGTAAATCAAGAAAAGTATATACAGTGCGTTCCAAATTATTATGCAAGAGACAAATCATAAGATTTCTGTACAAAAAACATTCAGATTCTAGTTTTTCTAAGAAAATGTTTGTTCGTTTATTTATCCATGTCTTTTTCGATAACTGGTATCAACCTCAGACAAAATAATTTGCCAGGTCTATGGAAACCCTACTCAGAGGTCGTTCCACATTATTAAGCAAGTCACAGTTCTCATGCAATATGGGGAGGAAGAAAGATCTTTTTGAAGATGAAAAGCATGAAATGGTGCAGTGTTGTGCAAAAGGCATGAAAAACAACTAATATTGTGTGAAACTGAATGTAGATTATCGAATTATCATAAGTTTTTTGAATGATTTAGACTACAGCAGAACTCGGTCAGATAAAGGCTTATTGAGGAAAGTTCCTGTCAAAAACATTAATTGTATTAAAAGGGCAGCTATAAAAAAAGCCAGTGTTGAGCAGCAAACAGGTATTTGAAGCTGCTGGTGTCTCTGGAGTCTCAAGAAGCTCTCCATGCTGGCTCCACGTTCCAACAAGACTGCGACGTCAGCAAGGAGCTGGTGGGTGATGATTTGGGCTGGAATACTGGGAAGTGAGATGGAGGGTATTAAAATGACTTTTGCAAGATATGTGGAGTTCATAACTGGCCATTTTCAGCTATGGTATAAAAAGGAGGATAGTGCATAGTACAATGAACTATTGTACAATGCACTATGCACTATCCCATGCTGCAAAAAAAAACACCACAGCAATAAAACTGTTTGAAAATGTATTTCTACACCCACTGTAAATGTTTCTCTTTGTTAGGTTTGGTTAGTGGTGTCTAAAATGCATCTTTAAGCACAACTGCCAGCCTGCATGGTGAGGTTCTCAAGACTCCAGAGACACCAGCAGCTTCAAATACCTGTTTGCTGCTCAACACTGGCTTTTTTTATAGCTGCCCTTTTAATACAATACATTTTTTTGACAGGAACTTTCATTAATAAGCCTTTATCTGACCGAGTTCTGCTGTGCTTTATATCACTCACAAATCTTATGATAATTCGATAATCTCCATTCAGTTTCACACAATATTAGTTGTTTTCATGCCTTTTGCACAACACTGCACCATTTCATGCTTTTTATCTTCAGAAAGATCTTTCTTCCTCCCCATATTGCATGAGAACTGTGACTTGCTTAATAATGTGGAGCAACCTCTAAGTAGGGTTTCCATAGATCTGGCCAATTATTTTGTCTGAGATTGATACCAGTTATCGAAAAAGACATGGATAAATAGACAAACAAACATTTTCTTAGAAAAACTAAAATCTGAATGTTTATTGTACAGAAATCTTACTGATATGTCAATTGCATAATAATTTGGAACGCAGTGTACATGCCTCTGAAACAAGAGACAGGCAAATATAACATGCCTCTGAAACAATGCTAGCATAGCCACAGTAACAGTAATACAGCATTTTCTTCATCGTATAATGTACCGTAAAATTATTTTCATGCCATTTAGCAACGCAAGTCATCCAGCTTTTATTAATATGATAGCCTATTCTAATATTGATCTGTCTTACTGCAGTGTTCAACAAGTGTCTCATACCTGCCACAGAGTGAACACACAGAGTAACATTAACATAACTCTCAACACACTCAAATGTATTTTAGTATGATTGTTTTGACCAAGTAAAACATTACCCTAATTAAATTAAATTTTAATTTGTCAAGTAAAGTTACCTGTATGATTAGTAAGTCAGAACTTGCATCTATTTCATTAGAATGAAATACAATAATGTTAATTTAAGTGATCAAATAGAACTGTACCAAAGTTCGGGGAAGAAGGAGGCGAAAATGTAACTTAATTTTAATCATACCTTTTAATATATTGCTTTCCATCGGTTTTCCAAACCCCATGATTCCACGCTCATTCACTGCCTCATCAAGCTACGCCTTTGTTTTTAATAAGTGATCTCTAGCAGCGAAAATTACACATTGTGCCTTTAAAGGCCTTATGTAGGGGAATTCCAGCAGTGTGTAATTTAATATTCCCTCTCAGGCTCTGAGTGATGCCGGTTTGGTCGCTGGGTTTGATATGACCACAGAAGCTGCTCTTTCAAAACTCTCCTATGTGCTGGGAAAACAAGACCTCACTCCAGATGAGAAGAAGGAGGTATGGAAAATGTCTATTAAAAAATACATTTAAACCATATTTGGTTCAATAACATACCTGTTACGACCACCAGCTGGAGTGCCCTTGAGGGCCACTAGGAGGCACTCCACTCCATCACAGACTGTTACCATCCCATCTACATTCCCCAGCATCATTTGCCCTGTATCAGCACTGATCATCTGCAGCTGTTTCTCATTAGTTTGTTAGCCATGTCTATAAAAAGCCTGGTTCATGCACTTAAGCCGAGTTCAGACTGCACGATGTTCAAAGTAGTCAAGTCACTGTTCTTTTCACACTGCATGACTATCTTGGCCAGCATTCAGTCGCTGCTGTGTTCAAACTGCACGATGGATCGGCGACAGAAGGTTTCACACTGCATGACTTTACTATAGGAAGAATTGCCGACAACTCTGTCTGGCACGCAAACTACGTTTTACAATCAAACTCACGCGAGATGTGACAAGGAAACAACGCGATATCACGCGTGCAAGACCGGAGTTCTCACGTGAGACTGAGATGAAATGTCAAACAGACACGGGTGCTCCTTCCAAATTTCCACTAATTTTTCTTCCATTTCTTGGGTCTAAATAGACCGAGAAGAAGCCTTTTTTTTTTAAACGAAGCCATGCTTGCTGATGTTGTGGTCTATAACTCCTCCCCGAACTCCCCGCTGCTCTGTATCTTGCTCTCTCATTGGCTGTCGGTCATCGCCGATGTAGTTTTCAGTCAGAACACTTTTCACACTGCAGGATTTTGAATCGCCGACAGGTCCAGATATTTAGCATGCCAAATATCTCACGGGCGTCGGCGACTTGTCAGCGATTCTCTCAGATCGCGTCTTTGCTCATTCACACTGTGTGATTGTCACTCACGTGAACGAGCACCGATTTGCCTGTAGGCTTGTTCGACTTGATGCAGCGCCGCACAGACCGATCGGCGGCTGACTTGAAGCAGTGCATGCCGGTAAGAAATGTTGTCCGACTTGAGACAGCGCTGACGTCATGTGACTGATGTATGGCTTCAAAGTACCGCGAGAGCGATTCGAGATTAGCCGCCTGAGGCAGACAGTGCAGTTTCTCAAGAGGAGCTGCACGAGTGCTGATGACGACACTGCTGTTTCACGATTGGCCGGATTCACCGCATGACACGTGACGCAATCACGTGTGTTTCGTGTTTATTGTCATGCCTTCAACTCCACTAATGCTCAAAAATCTGTTTTTATGACAGTTAAAGCTCTTTTCATGTAGTCGCAATGTTGTATTGTGTCATGTTTATCAAAATAAAAAGGATAAAAAAACGTAGACCCCACTACATTGTTATTTAAATAATATATGCTTATGTTGAACTTTATTCTTGTAAAAACAGACGCTGTAAGCAGTACATAAAGTTTTGAATGAAAAGGTCTCCGAAACATCAGTGTATTAGTCAAATATTGCATTTATTTCACTTCAGCTGTGATAAAGTATGCAAACGCAGCGTGAGCGTCACTACGGGAAGCAGAAAGTGTCCGACTTCACGTTTCCGTTTTCAGCTCCTCCCTGCCTGCACGCGGCTAATCTCGCCGATCGGTTACATCCAGCCGCAGCCGATGTTGAACACACCTTGTGATTTCGGGCATTGTCGGCGATTTCTCAAAACCTGTCGGCGAGCCAAAATTGGGGCTAAATCGTGCAGTCTGAACTCGGCTTTACTCTTTACAAAGCATTGTAAGTTTTATGTTACACTGCAACTCTAAGCCCTGGAATCCTTGTTTCCCTTGTCTTGGTTTTGATCTAATGCCTGTTTGCCTTGATTTTGCCTTTTTTCTGGATTCCCGGTCAACCAGGGGGGTATTCCAGAAAGCAGGTTATGTGACATACCTGGGTATGTTTAAGAGTAAGTAAGCGGATAACCTCAACTTTCAGTTCCAAAAACGGAGGTAACTTTTAGGGTATGTAAGTACCAAAGCAACTTGCTCTCCGGAGCAGGTTATGTTAAAGGGTTAGTTAGCTTAAGAGGAATTTAGATGTGTGTTATATTATCAATATGGTTATATTAATGTATCTAAATTTGTTATATAGTTACAGTTATATACACAATGTTATATTATACATTATATAACTGTTTATTCAATTCTAATATATGAATGTATTTTATTGTCATCTCACACATGGATCTGCTTTTTATCCTTTATAACAGGACACTTTCTATGCTATAATTTCTATAATAAAATACATATCATATATGTGATATCTTATTTAATAATTAGCATCAAACAATATTAAGAATAAAAAATTATTGCATAACCACCCAATAGGTGGTGATGTGCACCAAGTAGGTTATGTAAATCGCCATTAAATAAAAGAAGAAGAATGAAGTAGAATGGCGCGCTTTTTCTTAGCGTCTGTTTCCATGGTGAATCATCGATTCGTCGCTCTGTTGAGAATGTCTTGTGTGTTAACCGGGAACATACTCTGGGTTGGCTGAACTTACTCCCGGACGCATTTTTGGAACCAGCATACCTCGAGTAAGCAAGTTTTGGGTTAATCAACCGAGAGTTCAGGGTATATGTGACAGTAAGTTAACCCTGCTTTCTGGAATACACCCCTGTTGTCTATTTGGATTGTTTACCCCTGTGTATGAGCTCTCGCATGTTTATTGGATTTCGTCTTTGGATTTTCCCTTTCATTAAATACTGTGTTTGGATCCTCATTCTGTGTCATCATGCAGTTCTTGACACCATTCAGAAGTTTGGAGTTAGTAATAAATCTTGTATCACGGTTTCTACATAATACTAAGCAGCAGAACTGTTTTTAACACTGATAATAATAATAATAATAATAATAATAATAAATGTTTCTTAAGCAGCAAATCAGCATCAGACTGGAGCTTTGCCATCACAGTTATTTTATATTAAACAATTATTTTAAATTTATTTTTTAAATAATATAATATTTAATAATATAATAATATTTCACAGTGTTACTGTTTTACTTTTTTTTTTTCTAAACCAATTTAAATGCAGTCTTGGTGAGCGTGCAACTTTTTTACTTTCTTTAATAACTTCTTTAAATTGTATTAACCCCAAACTTTTAATGTTGTATGATGAAAAAAAAAAAATGTTTTCAATATATTTTTTAAGCTAATAAGGTCACACTGGTGGAGTCACGCTGCATGGCATTTTACAACCTGAACTGACTTTGCTGTGTATAGGTGTATTTCTTGTTGTTGTTGATATTTTAAGAGATTGTCCTTGATAGAGTATTATTTTCTTTTTTTTTTCTTTTTTGCATGTTACTTGTACCACATGAATTTGAGTTTTTCAAAAAACAATAAGCAGTAAATTGGTTTTATTAATAATGAAATTTGTAAAAGATAATAATTTTGTAATAATTATTACTCATTTTAAATAACTTAATCAAACATGTTATTTGTTCATAAGATGCTGAGTCGTGATCTGCGTGGTGAGATGACCGCTGACCTGGACGGAGCAAAGCTTTCTCTCCGCGACAGTCGCTTTATTCAGGTCTTGGCCAAGTCCCTCAATGTTAGCTGTAACGAGGTAATGTAACATGCACTTTTTCTGTTTCTACCTTTGTTTTGCACTTAAAACAAACAGGGGTGTGTGATAAATGAACAAAAATAAAAAGAAATAAATGAAATGCCAATTTTTCCTTTTCATTGAATAAATGTGAGAATTTGACACAAAACATCATGCATACGTCTAATAAAAAATGCATGTATAAAAGTCCATTTAAAATCAATTTAAATTTGCCACTGCTGTGAACTTCCCACTACACAGAATATGAAGAATATTTTTTTTGGAGTCAGCTGTCCATGACAGTCCTAACCAGCCAAGTTACAAAAGCACAGCTAAATATTGTCCAATTACTGTTATCAGCAAAATGCCCCATTCACAAATCCTCCCCTGTGGCCTCATGGGATAGTAAAGTGTAAAATATGATGATGTGATGAAGCATTCACAGGAGCTTGACGCCATACGGGATGCACTAACTCCCACTCTGGTCTGCGGTGCTGCTAAGATCGGAGACACTGACACTTTAGAGGCCATAAGGGAAATGGTAAGATATTGATACCTCTTTGGACACCCATTTTTGAAGATTAACACTACCTGTAAAAAGTAGATTCAAATTAATGCAGCCTATTCCAAACTTTTTACAGTTTGCAATAGTGTATGCCTGCAATTTTTTTGTTATTGAATATTTTTTATTATAATACAAATGGTCCAGGAGCATGCAAACAGGTCAGCTGTGCTGGTTTAAATGCAGTCTAGCAAATCAAGATACTGGTTATGATTCATATCTTTCTATACAGGGCTCTGACTTGAACACGGCAGACTATGATGGCCGCTCTCCTCTCCACGTCGCTGCATGTGAGGGGCATCTGAATGTGGTGGAGTATCTGCTAAATGAAGGGGCCGATGTGGATGCCATAGATCGCTTTGGTCATACACCACTTCACAATGCTAAACACTTCAGGTAGTACTGGTTTAAGTGTCCAAATGCTTTTTGGGTCCACAAAAAGTAATTGGCATAATTTCAAAGCTTTGACTCAACTATTTGCTACGTAATTTAAACAGACAGTCTTTAAGGCGATCTAGACCACTGGAAACCATCAATGAGTCACAGCAAGTCTGTTCTGATGCAACTCGCCATATAATCATTCATAGCTAGTGCTGCATTTACTCATACTCATTTCAAAACAATAGCTTTGCACCAATTCAGAGACAAAAAGAAGGATGCATTAGTAGGCCGCATTCAAAGGAGCCTTCATATTGAGATTGCCTTCGTCACACTGTTGAAACATTTGACCTTCGAAAGATGCAGCCTCTGAATTGGGACACAGCTAATATGACTTTCTTTCTTCCATAAAACACAAAAGGTGACTTGTAAGGTGAGGTCAATTAAATACATGTGACTCTATATGTCATTTTTCTATGTCTGTAGGCATGACGATGTTGCAGAATTGCTAAGGAGGAATCAAGGACATTTTTCCCAGGAGGACATGGTTGATGCTGGAAGCAGGTCTCATTTGCATACACACATATACAGAATACAGAAAAAATAATTTGATGTCTTCAATGACATTTTATTCTTATAACTGTATGAATGGAGATACAAGAGATTATTTGATGCATTCAGTGTTGCATTGGCTATAAAGAAGATGCTTCCTGTAAACCAGGAGTGTCCAAACTTTGTCCTGGAGGGCCACTGTCCTGCAGAGTTTAGCTTTAACTTGCCTCAACACACCTGCCTGAATGTTTCTAGAATGCCAAGTGAGATCTTAGCTGTGTTTTACCCTCATTCACTATTCCCTACATTACTCCACTAATATATAATGTATTTGAAGCAGAGAACGAAAACGAGTCAGCGAAGGGAAGGGAGACATGGCAATTCATCCGGCATGACCCTCACAGTGAATTATGAGTACATCATAATTAATTCCTAATTCCTTACATTTATATAGATTTACATTACATTTTTTATATATATTTTCTGGGCACTCAAAGCACTTTACATATTGAAGGGGGAATCTCCTCAACCACCACCAATGTGCAGCATCCACCTGGATGATGCGACGGCAGCCATATTGCGCCAGTATGCCCACCACACACCAGCTGATTGGTAGAGAGGAGACAGAGTGATGAAGCCAATCAGTGTATAGGGATGATTAGGAGGCCATGATGGACAGAGGCCAATGGGCAAGTATGGCCAGGATGTCGGGGTTACACCCCTACTCTTTTCGAAGGACATCCTGGGATTTTTATGACCACAGAGAGTCAGGACCTCGGTTTAACGTCTCATCCGAAGGACGGTGCTTTTTGTCAGTACAGTGTCCCCATCACTATACTGGGGCATTAGGACCCACACAGACCACAGGGTGAGCACCCCCTGCTGGCCTCACTAACACCTCTTCCAGCAGCAATCTAGTTTTCCCAGGAGGTCTCCCATCCAGGTACTAACCAGGCTCATCCCTGCTTAGCTTCAGTGGGCAACCAGTCTTGGGCTACAGGGTGATATGGCTGCTGCACAGTGAATTATGAGTACATTAGTTGTACACTCGTTATTGCGGTGCATTGTGGGATTGAAGGAGTGCACTCGATAACATCCACTGTGGTTTCGGAGACCACTACAAACAGCTGTCCCCTCAAATAGTGTCTTATTTAAGGGTATAGGGGACAATTTCAGTCACAGCCCTTGATTATCTGGTTTAGGTGTCTTTGATTGGGGTTGGAGCTAAACTTTGCAGGACAGTGGCCCTCCAGGAGCAGGATTGTAAACTTTTATTAATGGGATTTTCTCACATTTTGCCACTAGACGTGAGGAGGATGAGTTCCTAAAACAGGCGTCTCAGTACCAAACTCAGGTAGGTAACAAAGTCTAATATATATATATATATATATATATATATATATATATATATATATATATATATATATATATATATTATATACACATATACACACACACACACACACTATATTGCCAAAAGTATTGGGTCACCCCTCCAAATCATTGAATTCAGGTGTTCCAGTCACTTTCATGGCCACAGGTGTATAAAATCAAGCACTAGGCATTACAGACTGCATCTACAAACATTTGTGAAAGAATGGGTCGCTCTCAGGAGCTCAGTGAATTCAAGCTTGGTACCGTGATAGGTTTCCACCTGTGCAATAAGTCCATTTGTGAAATTTCCTCACTACTAAATATTCCACGGTCAACTGTTAGTGTTATTATAACAAAGTGGAAGCAATTGGGAACAACAGCAGCAACTCAGCCACAAAATGTTAGGCCATGTAAAATCACAGAGCGGGGTCAGCGCATGCTGAGGCTCACAGTACGCAGAAGTCACCAAATTTCTGTAGAGTCAAGTAGCTACAGATCTTTCGTGTGTCCTTCAGGATTAGCTCAAGAACAGTGCGTAGAGATCTTCATGCAATGGGTTTCCATGGCCGAGCAGCTGATCCAAGCCTTACATCCCCAAATTCCTAAGAGAAGTTTAAATTCAGCACACATTTGACAATAAAGAATTTTCAAGAGAATACATTATGATATACACATTGGAAATTAAAGATAAACACCTTTTACACAAATTTTAAACTGGTGTGCTGTTAACTGACCTGGCTATATATAGCCTAGATTTTATGATATAATCAGTCACCATGGATTCCAAAAGAAAAACGTGTGGAAAGCGTGGCCTGCGCCACTTTCTCCGTCCTTTTTCACAAGCGCTTGTGCTCCCGTCTGTTGTTGCTATGCAACCATCACCTGCTTTCCACGATGACGAGGAAGTTTCGGCAAAGGATTAATTGATTTCAATAGCTCTTGCAGTAGCTTTACTACTAGATATATTTATAGAGATGAGATATAAAAAGCACCCTGTACAGCTATGATCTGCTGTTTGTCTGAGCTTTCAATGTTTTGTTACGGAAAGGCCAGAGCTGATTGCTTGGTTCTTGTCACATGACAGGTGATCTGACCAGTCATAACGCAGATATTATGTGCCCCTGTGACTATCCGCCGATCTGACAAACAAACCACTAAAATCAGCGATTAACTTGAAAAATGGTAAAAAGGTGCTTGAGTGGGACTTGCAACGCAGACAGCAGGTACTCAAAAAGATATACATGAGACCAAAGACATGGGCGCAGAAACTTCTGGAGCTAACCAGATGTCATTACAGCACACTAATGATGTTACGGCGCTAGCTAAGATGACTTATTACTGAATGTAACGTTCACGGCCGTCCTTAGTGGGTTAAAAGGTGGTGACGATTATAGGGGCCCTCATTGCCCAGGGCCCACACTAAAGCCAGTAGTTATGCTTAGGGTCCTGTTTTCATGTCCTGTCCTGGTTGTTTTTTATAAAGTGATGAAAATGTCCTGGTTTTCATTGGACCATTAAATTGAGATCGAGATTTTCCGTTTCTGAGATTTTTGGTGTCCGAAGGCGGAGCATAATATTAATGAGTTTCGCAGACATGCACGATTGCATGTCCAACTGAGAATATTAGTTCACATTGTATCTCAGTCAGGATTATTCCATAAAGGTAACTATTCTCAGTGTCGCGGCTGACTTATGTCTAAACTACAGTTGTTTACTTCTAGGTAACAGTTTATAATGTTTTCATTAATATGCACGATTTGTGCAGTCGTCTGTAACTGAATAGACAGATACTTCATGTAACAGCAGAGGAACCTTCAGCTATCGTCTACAATGAGTTCAGCTCGTTGTGCTCTTCCTTTGTACCTTGAAATGTAACAGCTGATCGGCCTATATAAATTTCTTTATAACTTTCATGCTTATTTGTTAAGCAACAAAAAACTGCTGGGAAAGATCAGACAAACTTAGCAAAATACTAGATGGGCAAACAAGGAGGATCTATATCTTTACAGGAAGAAAAGACATTATTTCTATTATTTCATTCGTTATTTTTGAAACTTGTCATAATAAAACATTAACATAACTGAGTAACCTCTGAGAAGCCTATGCTGATATTTGCAATCCAAATTTGGTTATAGATAGCTCTGTTTTTGTAATATAACAATTTTCTATACATACAGAGGCATACTTTAAATGTATTGAAATTATAAGGCATCTTTGAGTAAACTTCGAGCATCACTTGAGTATCTCGGGGCCGAGTGTCCTGGTTTTTGGTAATCAAAATATGTTCACTTGAGTATCTCGGGGCCGAGTGTCCTGGTTTTTGGTAATCAAAATATGTTCACTTGAGTATCTCGGGGCCGAGTGTCCTGGTTTTTGGTAATCAAAATATGTTCACTTGAGTATCTCGGGGCCGAGTGTCCTGGTTTTTGGTAATCAAAATATGGTCACCCTAGTTATGCTCCTACTCTTATTAATCATTATAATATATTAATTTGTATGCCTGAGAGTTCAATAAAAAACACAAAAACATGCAATTTAGTTATCAAATCATTTAAATGTTATTACATACACTTGTGATTGTGAAGTGAAATCTGAAAGGTGAATATTAATTATTGAATTTTTAATCATGAAAATGTGTGCGAAATGTTTGGAATTTAAATATTCACAGCTTAAATATACAACCATGTTAAATTTCATGGTTAATGCAAAATATTTATTTTTTTCAATTAGTGAAATTCAACAAGCTTTTTTGTTTCAAAAACATTTGGCATTAATATTCTTCCATACACAATGTCATATTCTGCAAAGATTCTCAGTAGATCTTTTTCTTCAAGTCTTGCTTTCAGACCCTGAATATTCCAGGAGAGAATCCTGATGCTGAACTAGAAGACGTCTGAAGAGCCTCAAGCTTGTGCCAGACTGCAGCTCTGACATTCAATCCACCAAAGATCATCTGACTCCAGCTAATTCTCTCTCATCAAGGCAACATCAGCAAAGATCAGCTGGAGCCTCAACAAACTGCATCAGGACAGTTTTACTCAAATGGGTCGAGACATGCAAGTGTCAAACTTAGTCTCATTATTTGATACATTAAGGCACACTATGTAAGTTTTCGCTGCCAGAGGTCACATTTTCAAAACAATTACAAAGATGAAGCTTGATGACGCTATGAATGAGAGATGTCATTCTCACCAATTCACAAATCATGTTCACGGATAAGGTAATGAATTGGTTTTTGTATTACCTGTACGTTTGATCACACTATTTTATGTCATCGTAATGAATTAGATGCAAGGAACTTGAAATTTAATGCTATATTAGTCTGTTACTGATATGTGACTATTTGTTAAATGATTTGGTTGGTTAATGCTGTGCAGTTTTAAGTGTTTAAAACAATCATACTAAAAATGAATTTGAAAGAACCCACAGTATTTGCAAGTAATGGCTAAATATTTTTGTGAAAAACAATACTGTATTTAATTTTACTGCCATAGACGTGGTTACCAAAAAGCATTACTGAAGTACAAACAAAGTGCAATATAACTGTATGTGTACTATAAATAATGTATATTTGCTTACCTGTCTATTAAAACATGTGAGAGCTCAAAAGAGAGCTCGAAAATCCCACTCCAATATTGATCCTTGTTTTGCTTGCCTCAGTTGATCTTATTAGCATAGCAGCTTATGTATAGCAGCCCATTGAAATGGCCGCTAATGAGGCATCTATGTATAAATATCTCTATGGCTTCTACAAGCGGAAACCGAGGATAGCGCAGAAATAACATCACTGATAGGCGACAATGACAAGGGACGATGGATGTTTCTGGATTTACAAATCCTTGGGAACTTTTGGGATAATGTAAGTACACAACTTGATGAAATATTTCACACTCTGCAAGTGGCTTTTGGATATTTTATCACATAAAAATCTTACATCATAAAAGCGATTATTTCATTCCAATTTTAAAGACCCTTCATTGGCTGCCTATTAAATTCAGAATTTATTTTAAAATTATTTTATTTCCTTATAAATCTGTATGTAATCTCGCTCCAATCTTTATATCTGAAATACTCCATCCAGAAATTTGAGATCCAGTAACCAGAATCTTCTCAGTACAAGAGACTTTGGAGCTCAGTACAGCACTTTGGTCAGTAGTGTGACTGCTTTATTAGTGCTATAAAAATAAACTGAACTTGAACTTACATATTGTGCATTTAATCGTCTCTACCCCTTTTAAAGAAGGGCCTGTTAAAACTAAACTGATGGTTTTCTCAAGGCTGTTGATCTGCTGAATTTCAAACAATGTTATAACTTCTTGCTTTCCTGTACTCTGCTTTAGCTCTCTCTTTCCCTTGGTAAACTGTATGCATGTATGTGTGTTTAAGTGTTTAGTCTAGGTAATAAAGTCTTGTTCATGTCACATGTAAATTTGTCCGTGTTTTATGCTCATATACTGGAGTCTTATTCATGCAGATCCTGACTACATGCTCTTAGTATTGTACAATAAGATTGTTATTTCCAATAACCTAAAATTAAACATTTCTTAGAATTAATAAACAATCAAAACTGGGCGTTTGCTGGACGAACAGGTTAGTTGTATTAATTCTGTTATATCAAGTAATTCTATTAACTGATCCAAATATTCATGAGTTATAATTAATTATTCATATTTTCCTTGAGATAATTTTCTACACTAAGTAAAAAATAATTACTATTGTACATTTTTATCACAATTTACTGAAAACAGACTGTGGTGATGTGGTTCCTCCACTGCATGGATCTTCATGTGTATCTTCAGGTGACTTTAATAAAGAGAAACTCTTTCCACACTGATCACACGTGTGCGGCTTCTCTCTGCTGTGGATCCTCTCATGTGTTTTCAGATTTACTGACAAACTAAATATCTTGTCACAGTACGAACACCAACAAACATACTTTAACTGAACCGCCAAAGACTCAGACACACTAAAACTAGGTGACAACCATCTGAGCCTCAAGATCTGGAGAAAGGATGCAGTGGTGAAGCCCATCGACTCGAGATCCTACAGATGGATGGATCTAGATGGATTCTGTGTTAATGTGCAACAAAGTCTCTTCTGTGTGAGTCAGTCACAGTCAAATCACCCTGTAGCTCAAGACCCGTCACACACTGAAGCTAAGCAGGGTTGAGTCTGGTCTGTGGATTCAGGGAACTGTGATTATTTTGCACATATCCCACTCCAACACTGTCTTCATTTTCAGATTTGTTTACTTTTATTTAAGTTTTTCATTTCAAAAGCATTTCTAAATTCAGTTTATATTTCCAACAAACAAAAATCCAAGCCAAAATAAGGAAGTGGTGAAAATCCTGAGCTACCACCAAATCCAAACATTATCATTTCTAACTTTCTCTATGTGGTGATGTACATCTCTAAAAGCTGACACATGGACAATACTGAAACTAAACTGAAATATAATACAGATATATGAATGCACATAATAATAAGTTGCTGTCAGTTAGTAACAGTCTGTTTGTGAGACACCAAGTGGTAGTTTTATGTAACTTCAGCAGCTCTGGAAATGTGACCAAAATCATGAATCTTATTGGTTTGTCAGTATTTTTCACAGTGCGGTGAAGAGATGACATCACTTCTGTAAAAACAATGAATGACACATGAGTTACTGTTGTTGTTTTCATAAAAGTACATTTACTCATTTTACATGTAGGTATATTTTAGTCAGAGTTATCGCTCTTCGTCTGCTTGAGCTCAAGTTGAACAGAGACTCACTCGCTCTCAGCACAAGCACTTAAAGGGTTAGTTCACCCAAACATGACACTGTCATTAATTACTCTACACCAGTAAGATCTTTGTTCATCTTCAGAACACATTAAGATATTTTTGATGAAATCTGAGAGGTTTATGACTCGTCCATAGACAGCAATATAATCAACACTTTCAAGGTCCAGAAAGGTACTAAAGACATTGTTAAAACAGTCATGTGACTGCAGTGGTTCAACCTTAATGTTGTGAAGAGACGAGAATACATTTGTGTGCAAAAATAGCGACTTTATTCAACAATCTCTTCTCTTCTGTGTCATTCTCATATGTTGTTTATGTCCAGCGCTTCCAGATTCTGTCAGAACTCTGACTCATTATTGGCCAAAGCTGGTCACATGATGTGTGTGATGCTGATGCAAGAGCCGACCAATAATGAGTCGATGTTCTGAGGATGAACCTGAAAGCTCTGGACTTAAACAACATTCCTCTTGAATTTCATCAAAAATACCTTAATTTGTGTTCTGAAGATGAATGAAGGTCTTACAGGTGTGGAACGACATGAGGGAGAGTAATTAATGATGGAATTTTCATTTCTGGGTGAACTAACCCCAAAAAAGTCATTTTCAGATTTAATCTCAAGAGTTTTTTTGCAGATTCATCCTCGGATAAGCACAGTTGTGACTCTCACTGGAGTAATCTAGAATAGAGATGATTCTGATGAATTCAGCAACACTAAAAAGAAAAAGTGAGCACTGTTAGACCATCATGATTCTCCATTGACTCACTTAAAGATGTGGCAAACGGACCTTGAGTGTAACTTTGATGAAGTCCAGTGGTGCTCTATATGTAAGATTGTTTTTACCTCAATATCCTTTAACAAAATTACAGGACAGAATTATAAATTCCTCACCTCACTTTGAGTAAAATGTATCCAAATGAATCACCTATAGATGGGTCAATTATGCAAATCTTCTGGGAATATAGAAAACATTTTTGGGAAGATGATGGTATAATTGTTCTATCATCTGCTGCTTTCTGTTTCTATTGTTGTCGTTTTTGTTCTTTCTTTTCTCTTTTCTTCTATATAAAAGTATCAAAACTAATAAAAAGACAATAGGAAAAAGATGAAGTGCATGTGAAAAGCCTTTTCTTGGCACTGGATGAAAATGCAGTACTTGAATTAGCAATAAAAAGAAAAAAAACATTCTAGATTGTACTTTTCTTCAACTATAAATTAGCACAAAGTTATTATTTAGTGCTCTTGAAAGTTGAACACCAGCTGATTTTACAGTCATATTTATTGCTGGGCATTTGTCATTACAATCAACACAACTAGACAATAATTCATGTTAAAAGATTTATTAGGAAGCAAAAGCTGTATCAGTGTTTGTCCACTAGAGGACAGAAGAGATCAGACATTAAGATCAGCAGTACAGCAATATTCATCAACATGCTTATGAAAATATAACAAAACACAAGAAACAACTAAATGATAAATATGAACAAAATGTTTTTTTGTTTTTTTTCATCTTTTTTGTGAGAAGTTCAATAAGGCTACTGTAAGTGCTTCAGCATGAATATAAAGGCACTACAAATTCAAATATTCATTAATAACATGCTTCTGAAACAAATAATAAAACACAAGAAACAACACCACAATGTGGTATTATGCAAAATGTCTTTCCATTTTTTTTTTTGTGAGAAGTTTAATAAGGCTACTTTAAGTTCTTCAGCATGAATATAAAGGCACTTTAGATTCAACTCACATTTCAATGGACATTCAGATAAGATGAAGATTCACTTCGCATCATATCTTTGATATATTCAAGCATAATTACACCATAGAGCAAAAAGAGCCATACATTTAAAACTTAAAAGAAATGTGTATATAAAAAGTAGTTGGTTATAATTATTGTTGTTTTTCCAATAATACTGTCACTTACAGTGAAGCTGAATAACACTGAATGTTCGAAGCTGTTTGTCTCATATACACTAATGAATTTCTACACATGAAGAGAAGGTCATGTGATCTCAAAGACATGTGATTAGTTCTGAACATGAATGTTAATCTGGCACTGGTGTTAATTACATAAAACAGCAAATTTAAATACTGTGGTAAAACATCTTATGAAAATCATATTCCTCAAACTCACTGTTGATAATCACACAGTCAAAGCTGTGAGACTCACACTAGTATTGTGTAACAGAGGTACAGGTGTGAAGTGTAACATTATTAAATGATAGAAGAAAGTGTTTGATTACTGTGTTTCTCGGTTCATATAAACCACATACGCTTTTTACATGCAGGTTCATCATCTCAACAGACACGGGTTCATTTCTCTCTGTAACTGGACGGATTGTAGAGGATTATGAAAGCAGAAATGTGTTTTTGTTGTTGGAGCTGAAGTGTTGATGATGTCAGAGTGATTGACACTGGTGGGCGTGTCTAATATCACTAAAGTAATGATGATGTCAGAGTGATTGACACTGGTGGGCGTGTCTAATCTCACTAAAGTAAACTCTTCTGCTCATTCACTCCATTCATAATCTGTGCATTTCTACAGCCACTGAATCATTCTTTCGTTTTTCTGTGGAATCTGTCAGAAAATACACAGACAATGACAAATTAAAAGAGATGATCTGGATTCAGTCATATTATATGAGACATCAAAACTAAAGTCAAGCATTTACATGTATAAAATCATTTAACACAGACTGTCAGAAGTTCATCTCACTTATTTGACAAGTTCAGTCTGGTTTAAGCTCTTTTCTCACAAATTAACATCATATTTATTGTTCTTGTGAACTCAAGCATCTACTAAAATAAGCAAATAAAATATTAAGTTAATTTAAACTGTTTGAAATCTGAAAACTGAATAAAAACTAAAGTGAATGAAGCCGCATCTCACACATCAATCATGATCTCTCAATCATGATCACACTTTAAAGATATTCAAATGACAGAATCTCACCCTTCATCAGTGGTTTCGTCTCCTCTTCATCTGTGACAGCTGCACATAGAAACAAAGAAATACAAGGAAAATGTTTCCATTAGACCAAGTGTGTTTTTGCATGTAAAAAAAAGGAAATAATGTGTTTGACATTACTACATAATCATCATTCAGATGCTGTTTTATCAGTGTGAAACAGACAAAGACATTTTGCTGTTTCTGGCAAGAAGAAAACAATATAGATTTTTACTTTATCTACAGAGCACTGATATAAATAATGCTGAAGAAAATTCATTGAGGTGATGCAGCAACTTAAAGTGTTAGTTCACCCAAAAATTAAAATCATGTCATTAATTACTCGCCCTCATGTCGTTCCACACCCATGAGACCTTCCTTCATCCTCAGAACACAAATTAAGATATTGTTGATGAAATACGATGGCTCAATGAGGCCTACATTGAGAGCAAAGCCTTCTCAAGATTCAAGATAGAGAAACATATTTAAATCAGTTCATGTGAGTTCAGTGGTTCTATCAGTCAAAAAACGCAAAAAGTCATGTGACTTCAGCAGTTTAGCCATTTGATACATGATCCGAATCACTAATTCAAAACAAAAGATTCAGAAAGCTCATCATAACGTAATCACTAGATTATAGATCTTATTTTGTTTTGTTTTTTGGTGCACAAAAAGTATTCTCGTCACTTTATAATATTAAAATAGAACTACTGTAGTCACATGAACTGATTTAATTATGTTTCTAGTACCCATTTGGATCTTGAGAGTTTCAATGAAGGCCTCACGGAGCCATCAGATTTCATCAAAAAATATCTCAATTTGTGTTCTGAAGATTAATGAAGGTCTTACGGGTGTGGAACAACATGAGGGTGAGTAATAAATGACAGAATTTTCATTTTTGGGTGAACTAACCCTTTAAATCATTTTGAAACTTTAATCATTAATCAATCATTGGCAACTTGCATCTATTTTGATGGTAAGATGGCGGGACGCACAGACGCAGTGGCTTCGTGCTCCCCACATAAGTGCTGTTCTATGTTATTAATGTTTACTGACTATTAATGTGAATGCAACATAAGAACTGCTCCACACAAACCTCCCCTCTCTAGTATCTTTCTTGTGAATACTAAATCACTTACCAACAAAATGGATGAGCTCTGACTGGACATTGTCACACATAAACCCACAAAGGATTGCTGCCTTCTGATTTTCTCAGAGACGTGGCTGAACCAGAGTTGAGCTAGCAGGCCATACGCTACGTCGTGCCGACAGAACGACCAAATCCGGTAAGAAAACAGGAGGAGGACTGTGTTTTTGTTAATGATTCCTGGTGTGCTAATTCTACAATGATCGATAAGGTTTGCTCTCTGGACTTGGAATATTTAATGTTAAGATGTCAACCTTTTCATTTGCCCAGGGAATATATACAGTTGTGATTGTTATGGCTGTATATATACCACCTCAGGCTAATGTTAAGGTGGCACTGGAGCAATTATATCACGTTATTAGTAAACAACAGAATAAACATCCTGATGGTTTCACCTTTGAACCCTTCCGGGTCGAGAACGCTGTGCGTGTCTGTGCTGCCGCTTCACACCTGGACTGTTTGTATGTTTTGCTACATGTTTTTCCACCTTTCTGTTTGGATGATTTTTTTCACTATTCTGTCTGGATTACTCCATTTCTCACTGCTGATCTTTACATTTACATTTATTCATTTGGCAGACGCTTTTATCCAAAGCGACTTATAAGTGAGGAATACAACAAGTGAACTGGACTATTGTCATTTTCAAACTCCTGTTGTCTGTGAGCTTGCTGTTGCAAGCCCTCTACCCGTTAACATCCCGGCTCTTCTGATGAGTTACCGCTCTCTCAGTCGGTTGCACTGTTTGTTTGTTTAATTGCTTGCTATCTGGGTGTGTTGTCTCCTATTTAGTCTGCTGTTTTTGGTGAAGTTCAGGGTCTGGCTAACATGGTTTTTGCCTGTGATCGGCTCGCATTTGCTCAGTACTAACATGCCTCAGGCAAAAGTTTTTCTTTTTTCTTCTCTTATCTCCCTTATTTTTTTATCTCACTTCCATAATGGATATTGGATATTTACCATCGCAGCTAAGGGCCTTGAGTTGCTCACACAACTTAATTTTCATGATACCAATTCATTTGAATATATGGTATTAAAAGCTGACTCTAATAATTATCTTGCTATATCGTCCTCCTAAAGTCCTGTCCAACTTTTTTCCTGAACTCAGTGAACTGTTAACCCTTGCCTGTTCATTGTCATTTCCCATTCTCCTGCTTGATGACTTCAATATTCATGTCGATATTTTAATCTGACTCAGCATGTTCATTTTCCTACCCATCCTTGTGGTCATATCCTTGATCTGATATGTACATCAAGGGTTGATATCTGCTCCATCTCTTCTTCTGACACTGGTATCTCTGATCACACACTTCTTGATTTTAGCTCAAGTCTGCCTGTGCATAAGAAATGCCTCAAAACTGTTATTTCATACCGTAATCTGAAAGCTATTGATACTGCATCATTCTGTTGCTCTACTGTTTCTTCAAACCTCTCAGATGTCTTTGATATTTCTTTTCCGTCCATAATATTATCTAACTATCACTCCATAATTTCTGAAATCTTACAGCAGCATGCTCCTATTAAGACCAGAAGTGTCCCTTCTTCCCATTCTTCTCCTTGGTTTACCCCTGAGCTCCGTATTCTCAAAGCTACTGGTAGACGGCTTGAGCGTCTCTATAGAAAAAACGGTCTTACTGTACATTATTTAGCCTTTCTCAATCATCTCAAAATATACAAATCTGCTCTCATCTCAGCTCGCTCTAGTTGTGTCTCTGCCACAATTAATAAATCAAGTAACAGGCCAAAAGCATTATTCAACACAATAAATAATCTTACTAAACCTACACCTCAATACTCCCTAGCTTCTAATGAGCTTTGCTGTTCTTTTCTGGATTATTTGCTCAAAAAGACAGATGCCGTCCACTAATGCTTCTCTACTGATACAAAGCTCAGCTATCCACCAAATCTATCCAGTCAAACTCTGTTTTGTTTTTCTTTGATGACCCCATCTTCTGTCTCTAAGTTAATCTTGAAAACCAACTCTTCTTCCTGTCAACTTGATCCTGCTCCTACTTCTCTCCTGAAACTTCTTCCATCTCTCACTTCATCAACACATCTCTTACCTCTGCTTCATTTCCTCTGGGACTCAAAACTGCTGCAGTTACCCCTGTTCTCAAGAAACCCAAACTCGATCCCTCAGTTCTATCTAATTACCGTCCTATTTCAAATTTACCATTCATAGCTACATTACTGGAAAGCACTGTTGCCTCCCAACTCCAGTCTTTTCTAGTTGAAAATAATCTCTTCGATCCCTTTCAATCTCGTTTTCGCCCCCTCCATAGGACTGAAACTGCACTTGTAAAGGTTGTGAATGATCTACTGCTTTCTGGTGACTCTGGTTCTGTCTGTACTTCTGCTACTTGACCTCAGCTCTGCCTTCGACACCGTCTCCCATGAATTACTTGTTTCTTGTCTCTCTGATTTGGGTATTTCTGGTTCAGCTCTTTCTGAGGTTTTCTTCCCATCTCTCTGACAGACAATTTTACATCTCAGTTAAGGATTTTCGATCACCTACTGTCCCCCTGAAGCGAGGTGTTCCCCAGGGATCTGTTCTCGGGCCTTTATTATTACCACTTGGTCAGATTTTACAACGTCATGGTCTCAACTATCACTTTTATGCTGATGACATTCAATTATACTCTATCTGCACACCTACTCTACCACAAGCAGAGATTTTGTCTGTTTGGGGAGGCAAAGACATAAAAGATTGGCTTAATTCAAATTTTCTGAAACTCAACATGGACAATTTTCATTGGACCTCCCTCACTTACAGCAATATTTCTACAAATCTCACCTGTGAAATTGCTGGTTCTCACATCAAAACATCCAATACTGTTAAAAATTTAGGTGTTATCATTAACTCTACCCTATCTTTCCAGTCTCATATTACCTCTATTACCAAATCTGCTTTCTTTCACCTACGTTGCATTGCCCAACTCCGTCCCTTCATCAGTACCAAAGACGCTGAAACTGTCATCCATGCATTTGTCTCATCACGCCTTGATTACTGTAATGCCCTCTTCATTGGTCTACCGTCCAGCTCCATTTCCAGATTACAATACATTAAAAGCTCTGCTGCTAGAATACTCACCCATACCAAGCGCTCTGCTCACATCACCCCAATTTTGTATGATCTCCACTGGCTTCCAGTTGCCTACCGTATTAAATTCAAAATTCTCCTGCTCACTTTTAAATCTTTGCATGGCTTGGCTCCCCCTTATCTCTGTAATATGTTCGTCCCCTACACCCCGACTCGCTCACTACGTTCCTCTGACTCTGGCCTTCTCGTTGTCCCTCGGCATCGCCTCTCTTCAATGGGGGGCAGATCATTCAGTACTATCGCACTCAACCTCTGTAATTCTCTCCCTCACTCACTCTATTGTGTCAATAATATCTCTGACTTTAAATCATTACTCAAAACTCACCTGTTTTCTGAATGTTATACCTCTGATTTGATGGATTGATTGTTCTGCATAATTACTAATATTTCTCTGAATGTTATGTTATGTCCTGCTTTGTATTTTATTGTACTTGACTCTATTCTTCTGTATGCTTCCTTGTCCATTATTGTTTTTCATCATTGTCTACTCATATTATCTCTTCCTTGATAATTGTACACTGTAAAGCGTCCGTGAGCCCTGGAAAGCGCGATATACATTTTATTATGAAATTTTTATTATTGCAGGGGATTTTAAATCAAGCCCATCTTAAGACTTACCAGATTTTACCAACACATATAGTGTAAAACTAGAGAGGAAAATACCCTAGATCAGATCATGTTTATACAAACATGAAAGATGCTTATAAAGCTACACCACGCCCCCACCTTGGACAGTAAGACCATCTTTCTTTGTTTCTTGCTCCTGCTTACAAAGCCTTGGTTAACAGTGTTAAACCAACTTATAGGATTGTTAAAGTTTGGCCTGCAGTTGCCATCAACCAACTACAGGACTGTTTTGAAAACTCAGATTGGAACATTCTCCCATCAGTCATTTACTTCATCTGACGTGATGTCTATGACCGTGTGATGCTCAGAGAAATCACAGACAACCCAACAGAGACGCCTCAGACTCTACAGGCCTCAGTTAACATGATAAATGATTCATGACATTTAAATTGAATGGTTTCATGGCCTAGTTTGTGTTACTTTCCAAATTTTAAGACTAGCGATTAAGATTAATTTTATATATATGGGGGTTGGATTAGTATTATATTGCTATGTTTGCTTATATGTAAATGTGCTTATGGAAAATGTTTGGTTCAAACAACATTGGACGCCATTGCATGGAAGAAAAAAACATTAGTGTTCTATATAAATGTATTCAAAGGGGACATTCTCACTATACAACCTGAGGAGCTGCACGGCAAATCAATCTTATGTGAACAGAGTGGAGAACCCAAATGTGTTTTTTTGTTTTTGTTTTTTTTTTGTCTTTTTTTGGAGCTTGGCATTTTTGTCCATCCATGACTTTTAATGGATGGACAGAAATCTTTAGATGAATAAAGGTCTTGTGGGTTTAGAACGACATAAGGGCATTTTTGGCTGAATTATCCTTTAAGAACGACACAATACTGATCTAAAATAAAATCATAATTGCAAAAAATTGCCCTCACCAGAAACAGTAACATTGTCTTTGAATGTAAAATTGCTGTACTGAGACTCACAATAAGAAGAACATGCATCTTCTGTGTTTTTAGCTACAGGACGGTTGTCATCTCCAGACTTATCTCCTGTCTGTTTTCCAGTATTGGCACGTAGAGTCACATCCGCCCTCTTCATCACTGACACTGACTTCACTTCATCTGTCAAAGAAACAGAGAAAAATACAGAAGAGAAATCAGAACCAGAAAACCAACAGCAGCAGAAATAAACAGAAGAAACATTGTCATATCACACCTGACATACTGGATCACAAACACATCATTTACTCTATTTTAAGCTGAAAAGAGCTCAACTTGTCATTGTAGAAATCTGAATGTAAGTATAAATCTCTACAGCTCATGTGTGTTTGACTGATGAAACTGTGTTGAACTCCAGTCTGTGTTTCTAAGAGTAAAAATCCACTCAAATGACATGAAATATGAGTGTGTTGAATTGTGTTTGTGTGAAGAAGCGCTTCTGAATGTTTGATTTGTGATCAGATAATGACTGTACTGCAGTTCAATAATGATCAGGAATAATGAGGAGGATTGTGACTGATAAAGTTGATCAAACAATCCTGCAGACAGAAGCAACACAGTCTGTGTGAAGAACAGTTTCAGAACAGACAACAGCATCTGAAAGAAGACTGTCTGAAGCTGCTTCATTGAGGAACCACATCTGTCTGAAACACCACAAGGCAATACGGTATCAGGGCAATAGCATCTGGTCTTGGGTCTTTAGAATAAATACTTTCTTTCTTTTTTTTTAGAAGTTCAGTGGTTATGGAAATATGCTCATTTGAATAAACTATTTGCTCAGTGCAGTACATTTTTATGTGCCCATCTGAATATACTGGATAAAATGTTGTACTCATGACAGATGTTTAAAGACGGATATCATATCAGTCAGTGTTGGTTCATCACAATATCCCAACTAAATGAACACAGGTGAATTTTAAACAGTTTTACTAATTCAAGCATTTTACAGGTCTCAAGTTACACAGACAAACCCTACCAAATGTAACATTGACAGGCATTTTGATATATTTAATCCACAATCCATCTCTGTATATTCCCGCTATATTGTGGATTAAATGTGTATGTCTGTGAATGTATGATTTGGTAGGAGCTTCATCACTTCAATCAACCAGTAAAAGAGTGTTTTTCATGTAAGAAGAATGATGGATTGGAGATGTTTTTTGCAAGCTATTTTTTTCAAAGGCCTTAAAAAAGTTGTGGGGATGAAATCTTTTTTAGCAAAAAGTGGTGGGGACACGTTCCACCCACATCCACAAAACGCACCTATGAAAAGCTGAGAAGGAGCTTTTTTCTGGAAAACATCTGAGACAGAGATGAGCGTAGCAGTGGGGTGGGGCAGAAAACTCTCGATAAAAGCAGTCGTACTTGCTTTACATCTCAGCAGAATCCTGACAGTCGTGGAAACAGCAGTCAGATCACAGACCAGAACAGAATTATGAAGTTTAACACTGCTTTAAATGTTGCCGGTTTCATCCTTCTCATAACAGGTAAGATCTTACAAAATGCCTATAATATGACACAATTTGATGTAAATTTAGTAATGTTTGTTTCAGTTGTATAAAAACTGACAAGCATTTTAATTTCTCATGATTGTAAAAACCTTTGGATCTGAAGACTTATGGATGAATGCTTCAGATTGGTTCTGTAGATTACAAATGCATAATTTCTGTATTTTAATGGATAAATTTAATTCATGTTTATTCCAGGATGCAGTTCAAATTTGGTTGAGTGAAAGTTCAGAGTCTGAACTTTCAACGTTTTTTTAAACCTAAAACTTTTTTTTAAAAGATGTAATATAAGTCTAAGGTGTCCCCTGAATGTGTCTGTGAAGTTTCAGCTCAAAATACCCCATATATATTTTTTTTAATTCATTTGCAACTGACTATTTTGGGGCATAATTAGAAATGCGCCGATTCAGGCTGCTGGCCCTTTAATTCCTCACGCTCCCCGCCCCCGGAGCTCGTGCTTGCCTTAAACGCCATAAACAAAGTTCACACAGCTAATATAACCCTCAAAATGGATCTTTACAAAGTGTTCGTCATGCAGCATGTTTAATCGCATAAGTACAGTGTTTATTTGGATGTTTACATTTGATTCTGAATGAGTTTGATGGTGCTCTGTGGCTAAAGCTAACATTACACACTGTTGGAGAGATTTATAAAGAATGAAGTTGTGTTTATGAATTATACAGACTGCAAGTGTTTAATAATGAAAATAGCGACGGCTCTTGTCTCCGTGAATACAGTAAGAAACAATGGTAACTTTAACCACATTTAACAGTACATTAGCAACATGCTAACGAAACATTTAGAAAGACAATTTACAAATATCACTAAAAATATCATGATATCATGGATCATGTCAGTTATTATTGCTCCATCTGCCATTTTTCACTATTGTCCTTGCTTGCTTACCTAGTCTGATGATTCAGCTGTGCAGATCCAGACTTTCTGCCCTTGTCTAATGCCTTGAACATGGGCTGGAATATGCAAATATTGGGGGGCGTACATATTAATGATCCAGACTGTTACGTAACAGTCGGTGTTATGTTGAGATTCGCCTGTTCTTCGGAGGTCTTTTAAACAAATGAGATTTATATAAGGAGGAGGAAACAATGGTGTTTGAGACTCACTGTATGTCATTTCCACGTACTGAACTCTTGTTATTCAACTATGCCGAGGTAAATTCAATTTTTGATTCTAGGGCACCTTTAAATATAGCTACACTTTGGGGGTTTGGGTCCTCCAAATTGCTTTTCTTAGGTTAGTTACTTAATTTCACATGACTATAAAATCATTTAACAGGTATTTTGGCTAAAATCCATAAACACCATTATTCAGGAGAAAGATTGTATGTTGTTTTCATGTCAATATGTGTCTGCGCTGATGTAACAGGCGAATCAGTAAGCATAGTCTACACAAACCAGATATCTCTGTCCTCTACTTAATTTGTCTTTGTCTAAACACACAGGTTCACTCAGCCAGTTAGATGGTAAGTTATCTTGTTTCACACAGAATGTTTCTTCTATGTCGGGGAGAATTGTTAACAAGGAAACCTCATATCTTCTTTCTCTCATCATCAGTTTGTGGTCGAGCCCCCCTCAACAACAAAATTGTTGGAGGAGAGGATGCGACAGCAGGGTCTTGGCCGTGGCAAGTCAGCATTCATGTCATCGGCTTTGGCCATAACTGCGGCGGGACTCTGATCACCAAAGACTGGGTTTTATCTGCAGCTCACTGCTTCCAGAAGTATGAAGCAAAATAAAGCTCAAGATACATTTGTAGATTGATAATAGAGAGATTAAGCAGACTTTCTCTATTTACAGAATTGATGTGTCTAAGGTTGTGATGTACTTCGGGCGTATGAGACAATCCGGCTCAAACCCTAATGAAACATCCAGGACAGCGAGGCAAATCATCACCCATCCTAACTATAACAGTGACACTATTGACAATGACATAGCACTGGTCCAGCTCTCCTCTTCTGTGAATTTCACTGATTACATTAAGCCGGTCTGTCTGGCGGCGGCTGGTAGTGTATTTTCTGCAGGTACAGAGAGCTGGGCCACTGGATGGGGCAGGCTGCAAACTGACGGTGAGTGAACATTCGCTTGGCAATTAACAGAATACAAGCAATACTGAAAACCTCAACGGTTTACCTAGAAATTGCTTTTAAAGCCATAAAATGTGTCCTCTGATCTATCACAGGCCAGCTTCCTAATATACTGCAGCAGGTGATGATTCCCATTGTGAGCAACAGTGACTGTGATAAAGCTTATTTATTGATCAACAGAATCACAAGCAATATGATTTGTGCTGGATTTTTAAATCAGCAAGAGAAAAGTATATGTCCGGTAAGTTACCAGTCATTAATTATGACCCTTTTTAATCCAAAGCAATTTACACAATACAACTCACCAGCAAACTTTACACTGTTACCCTACTGTAGTTGCTTAATTAAGCCCAGTTTTTACTCCACTGATCATAAACTCGTACACTATGACTGGTTTTTGCTTCACATGATCTGCAGAGAAAGCACGGAGTTGCAGAGCAGACTATAAAATAAATTTAAATAAGACACAAAGGTAAAGGTAAAAAGATGCCTACTCTTCCTTCCACTATAGAAAACAATGTAGAGAAAATAAAACCAAAATGTCCCAGAAATGGCCGCTATCATTTTGCGTAATTTGATCTGGAGGGGATGGGGACCTTTACTGCAGCCAGCCACCAGGGGGCGATCAAAACATCTTAGCTTCATTTTCCAGGACGTGTCTCACACTTGGCATTACCCAAAGTTAAACATTTGTCAAGTTTTGGGGTGGTTTTCATTTCTAGTTTTTGCATCCTCGTTTCCTTTCCTCGCTTCTTCTCCTCACGTCTCAGCTCCACCCCACTTAGGATGCGAGGGAAGGAAACAAAGGAAAGAAAAAGGGTTAGGGCTCCCACTGTAAACGATTGAAAAAGGTATGCTGGCCTCAGGAAAAAAAAAAAAAAAAAAAAAAAAAAAACACTTTTGGTGGACACACGGCCGGCATACTTTTACCGTTATGTCTGTAACAACTGTTCACTCCATATTGTCAGAGATATAAATGCTGAATGTTTTTCAATACAGGGAGACTCTGGAGGTCCAGTGCTCAGTAGGAACGGTTCCCTGTGGATTCAGTCCGGCATTTCGAGTTTTACTTCAAAAAAATGTGAGGACCCCAAATATCCCAGTGTGTTCGCCAGAGTTTCTCGGTACCAGGACTGGATCAAGTCTTACATGGGAAACAACACACCTGGATTTGTTGAATTCAATGTATCATCCAACTCCAACTTTGGAAGCATACCCAACCTCCTCTTATTTTCCCTTTCTCTCATGTTCTCCATCATTCCTTTCACCTTCTCCCTCTATCTTGCTTCCTAAAGATTGTTTGAACAGTAATTCCCAGGGTTCTTTGATTAAAGGATTAGTTCACTTTTAAATAAACTTTTCCTGATAATTTACTCACCCCCATGTCACAAGATGTCCATGTCTTTCTTTCTTCAGTCGAAAAGAAACTAAAGTTTTTGATGAAAACATTCCAGGATTTTTCTCCTTATAGTGGACTTGAATGGGCACCAAACGATAGAAGGTCAAAATTAGTTTCACTGCAGCTTCAAATTGTTCTACACGATCCCAGATGAGAAATAAGGGTCTTATCTAGTGAAACCATCGCTCATTTTCTGAAAAAATGCGAAAATTTTTAACCAGAAATTTTAACCAGAAATTCTCATCTTGAACTAGCTCTCTTCTTCTTCTTCTCTATTTGAATTCCAGCAGTGTAGAAACTGCTAAGTGTCATGACGCAGTGCATTCTGGGTGCCACCATACTACAAAACTCATCCATGACTCCCAGCATGCACTGTGGCAAATTATGCAGCTGAACTATCTGACTAATTGCTCTTATTTTTGCTGTTGTTTTGTTGTGTATTTAGTTCCATGTTTTGTGATGTTCAGACTTTATCTGTAATGTTAACTGCCACCATTTTTGAGATTCACATGATTCTTGATGTCTGTGTGTGTCTGAATAATTACACATCAATTGTAAGATCAAATATTAGAGTCTGAATGAGATGAGTGAATCAGACCAGTAAATGATGATTGTCATCACCTTGTAACACCTAACTTTTTGATGCTACATAAATATGTTTTGAGGGACCACACAGACTGCTACATTTCAATGACCCATGTGTATTCAATGCATATTGTGAACAATACATCAATACATCAGCATCAACAAGTCTATTCCAGCACCACAGTCTAGGAAACACCATCAGTTGGAAAGTCCATCAGTTCATAGATACAGCAATAAGTAGTATCTGGCCAAGTGAAGTGATAAAAAAATCCATATCAGCAAACAATTCATCAGTTGTTGACCATAGCTAATGAGATGGTTAGCAGACGGTTGTTGGATGAACGAAGTCAATTAGTCCCTTTGGTCTAGGTCCTGTTTGAAATTGTGCTGATCCTCCCACACAAGAAACCCTCTGCATATAAAACAAACAATAAACAAACATGTGTCCAATGCTAAGCCCCAACAAAATCATATTTACAAACCCTACATACATACATACATAGTCCGATGCTTACTTACATTTGAGAATAGGAACAAGTTGTTCCTCAAATCAGGGCACCCACAAAGGACAGCAAACAAAGGTGAGAAGACATCCCATGTGCTTAGCACACTACTTCCTGCCCAGTACTACTTCTCTACCCCTTTTAGGCAGTCAGCCAACTCAGACTACAGATCGCCCCCTACTGATTGGGTTAGCTATAACATTAGGAAATCTACTGGGACTAAAGGTCCTTTCACACTGGACGCGATTTTGACGCGCAAATTATTCGCGCGATGGTTTTGTTTTTTGATCAGCTGTTTGTGTAATGAGTGCTTCCACACCGAAGGCGAATGAAAAACGACGTTTATTTTTTTCGCTTCAATGTCGATTTTTTTTCACATTCGAGGTGACAGAAAAGGCTTCAACCAATCAAATACAAGGAAACAAAGGTGATGTCACAGCAACAATGACGGATTATCTGTTAGCTTGTGTGTCGACGCATTTGCAATAGAAAACTACCTTGTGAATGTTTATTTAAACTATATGTCTAGTAGTTAATTTCTATCTGTAGTCCATAGGCATACAATTTAGGTTTTAATAAAGGTTTTCTTATCTTAGACAGAAGCCTATTTATAGCCTAGGCTACTCGTAGTATATGTGAGTGGGTTTCTTTTCTGTAAACGAAATGTCCAGTAGATATCACTAGCTATTCAATCAACGTTAACCTTTGACAGGTATCGCATTTCTCACGAGATTACAGCTCCGGTGGGAGTACATGCAAGTCGCTGTAGGCTATAGACAAGAATAACAACCTTTTGAGGTAAAACTTGTTGATTTTTTTTTTAAAAACCTAAATTGTGTCCGTGACTATGGAAAGTGAATGTGTTGTTGTTAAGATGAATGCACCCAAAAACTTCTTTTCGGTCTTTGAAAAAAAATGAAAAGCTCATCTTCACTGGATGATGAAGTGTCTATGTTGTTTGTCCTGAGTAGTTGAAATATAGTTATATAGTTGAAATATATATAATTTTTTTTCATTCAGCTGTCGCCGCGAATGTTTTGGAATCTTTCAGAGCACAAACGTCGCAAATTCGCGTCGCGGCTGATGTGAATGGTTTTGACGCGAACTATTCGCATGCGAACTATTCGCTTTTTCGTTTGACTTTTCTGTTACGCGTCCGGTGTGAAAGGGCCTTAATGTGACAGAGAACTTTTACAACCTGATCACATTTCTCTTGCCATAACAAATATGTTTTATAAACACATAATTACAACAGCCAGGGGGGGAAAAAACCAATGAATAAGAGTCAACTATCAAGGGCCCAACTAAAGCAAGTACTGATCGCCATAATGGTGATGTAAAACTGTATTATTTTCAATAAAACATCAACATCTAAACCTCTGATAATTCTCAATATAAGAACTTTTGTCAGGTGTAGTTCTTGTGTTTCTGTTTGTCTCTCCTCTTTTTTTTCTGTTTGTTATTTGTCCTCCATTGATTCTGCTTGTTAACAGCAGGTGTTCATCAGTGTCTGATTCATTAATTTGTTGTCATTCACTCTTGAAAGTGGACTATATTTTAAAATTAATGTACAGAATAGTGAATGAGGGTAAATAACGGTCGCCTTAAAAAACTCACGCTGGGGGGGTCAGACAGAATATTTGAAACTTACGTGCGAAAGGGTTAAATGATATTATATTATGATATGTTATATAGGCCTTGAAGAAATGCCTAAACACAGGTAAATACTTAAAAACATGAATTATATATTTCCCTACCCATCTAATAAATATTGCAATATAAATGGCTATAACATAGTGTTCAATATAAATAATATTGCACATTTCCACAAACCATGGTAATTTACAACAGTTCATTCAAGGTAAATGTTTGTAAGGGTGGCGATTTGGGGATTTAAAAGTCTTCTATCTTCATTCATGGCACAATGTTTTTCCTGTTTTCCTCATCAGTCTTGTTGGGAATGTTGGCTGTTTCATCCAATTTAAAACTAGTTTAATCATGCAGTGATTTGTAGTTTGTAACCGAGGGGTCTGTCGAATTGAAGCGCTAATCTCACTTGATGTAGATTCTAGCTAAACTAAACCATGTTTGCCTAATGGACTTTGCTGTTAAATAAGAAGTTTTGATTTTAATTTTTGGGCACTTTTTGTTTGTTTGTTTATAGAATAAATTTTAAAATTGTGCTGTTTTTTTTTTTGTTTTTTTTTAAATGTTTATCTCCTTCAACCCCCAGACTGTCCAATCAGAATAAGAGGATTATATATACAGTTTTAGAGTACTCTCCCCTCCTCGACTCCTGTAATATGAAGACAGATGACTGGGCCAGGATTGGAAAAGACATTGAGGTGCTTCCTTTTTAACATCTTTATGTTTGGCTTTGAGTTGCAGGGCTTTATACATATATTATTATACATATATTATTATTTCGCTGGGCTGAGAATGTGACTGATATGGTCGCACTGTCCAATACAAAGTTAGACATGACTGAAAACACTGATTTGTGAACAGAACTGAAGTGATTCTGTTTTTTGTTTTACAAAAAAAATTATATTTTTGTAAATTTGTAATTGTAGGTAATCTTCACATTTCTTCAAGGTAGATCAGTGAACAGGTCAACATTTTTTATTTTTTTTGGTATGTCAAAATCAGTACTGAGATTTTCAAAGATTTTTCCCTCATGTTCACAGAAACACTATGAGCATTTTGATGGTTTTGTCGTTCTGCACGGCACAGACACCATGGCTTACACCGCTTCTGCCTTATCCTTCATGTGTGAGAATCTGGGAAAGCCTGTCATCTTCACTGGCTCACAGGTAACACATTTTAAATAGACAATTTACTCACCTTTGTGTTGATTGTTGGGAGGAGTGTGGCCCAGATCAGTCTAGTGATTATCTGGTCCAAATCAGGATTGTGACCTTGAGTCCAATTAAGTGCACTTTAATGCAGTTGACTGATTTACAATTTATCTCATTTGAAATGATAACATTTCATCTGTTAAGATTTGGCATAGATTAATTTTAAAGAATCTTGGCAAAGATTAATTTAAAAAAAATACTACAGTTTAAAAACTTTAGTACACTCTAAAAAATGCTGGGTTAAAAACAACCCAAGTTGGGTTGAAGATGGACAAACCCAGCGATTGGGTTGTTTTGACCCAGCGGTTGGGTTAAATGTTTGCCCAACGTGCTGGGTAGTTTTATTTAACCCAAATATTGTTTAAAAATGACTGTACGGCTGGCTTAAAATTAACCCAAAATAGGTTGGAAATTAAAAATCAGACACATAATTACTAGAGGCAACAATAATAATCAAAAGATGAGCATTTATTAATAAGCAATTTAATAAATGTTTATTGTTTAAGTATTATTCAAATGTTTGTTTATTAAACATATTAATAAATATTAATTTACAACATATTATGGGTTCATTTTAAGCAAGAAATACAGTAATTTTTAAACAATTTTTGGGTTAAATAAAACTACCCAGCAGATTGGGCAAACATTTAACCCAACCGCTGGGTTTGTCCATTTTCAACCCAACTTGGGTTGTTTTTAACCCAGCATTTTTTAGAGTGTATGCAATAAATAAAGTCTGGATTGTAGTAAGTGAAGATGCTGAGATCTTAAGAGATCTGTTAGTGTTTATTGTTCTATTGGGATTTACAGGGTTTCAGTATCATCTGTTTTGTGGGTCACCATTATGCCAGTCCAGGATGGGCCAGTAAACATTGGTGTTATGCCGCTTGTTGCTTTATTTAAGAAGCAGAAACATATAGTTTCATGAATTCATGCATGTAGTTAACTGCAAGAGATTCTCATTTGACAGTGAACGTGTTTGTTAGTAATAATTCAGGAAATACCTGTAAAGTAACAGTGTTTTTAGCACTTAATATATTTAACTTTAATTTTACTGTTTTTGTTTGGCAGCCATAGCTGACAGTCATTGACCGTTTTATATGATATTTTTACAGTGTAGATAAGGCTCAGGTGTGGGGGAAAAGTGCTTTAAAAAAAGTGCTTTTTAAAAAAAAAAAAAAAAATTGCCATGTGGGCAGCAGACCAACGAACCAAGCAGTATCATAATTCATAACAGGAAATGTGTTATATATAAAGCAGCAGTGTCAGATTCTGTACACTAGTTATCATATTTGAAAGCCAAAGAGTGCCTCTTTATGAAGATAAAATGTTTTGCATACAGGGTAAGATTTGTGGAAGTGTAAATTGTCTTTCAACTGTAAGAAAAAATATTTTTTGTAAGTGTAAATTGTGTATTGTGAAACTGCAGCTTTAGGCTAACATAAAATAAATGTGATTTATTTTGAGTGGATTGCTGAACCAAGTTATGGGGTTTCTGGTTTACTTATAGATTTTAATCTGCGATGACATTACATAAAGGTTCATTATGTACAGGCAAAATGTACTGAACGATGAAGAATAAAACATTGCAGTCAAGTTGAAAATAATGTCCAATCGTCAGCACCGATAGCCTTGTGGGCAGAAAGTTCAGTTCCGGCTCATGGACCTTTCCCGATCCCGTCCCCCCTTTCTCTCTTCCACTTTGCTTCCTGTCTACTCCCTGTCCTATCATAATAAAAAGGCAAAATGGCAAAAATAAACGTTTGAAAATAAGTAGGCTAAATATATAAATAAAAAAGAAAATAATGTCCTGTTACCTGTGGCAGGTGTTTTCACGAGTTCACACTTACAACTGATCGAATAGAGTAAAATAAGCATGTTTGGTGCTATACGAGGGTAAGGGCTCCGAGCTCGGAATTTAGCCCAAACCCAGAATACTCCTCTGTATCCTGGGAATAGGAACCAGCCAAGAGTGAGGAATCGGGGTGGAGGAGGGATGTAGAAAATTGTTGAGGTAACTAGGTGAGTCGGCTGTGTATATTTATGCCTCCTCTCCAGCTGATTAAATAGACCATTTGAACATGCTCCTCCTGAACTTTGTTTAAAAAAACATAATTTGTCACATGATTTCTTTAATCTCTCGAGATGCAGACATGTTAAGAGGCTGACAATTAGCTGAACATATACTAGTTTAATTAGTGACGCCTACATTTTAAAACCTTTATTTGAATATGGCTACATGATACCTTGTTCTACAATATTTCTATAATTAAATCACTGAAAGAGACTCCTCCCCCATCAGCCAATCGCCATTCATTTACGCTGTTGCTGTGTAAATGAATGGCTGTTTACTTTTTTAGTTGAAAATGGTGTTGTGTAAGCAGCCCCTAACTCAACCAGGCCCCGCCCCTTTATTTTGAACATGTCTTGTCTGGGAATTAATTAAATGAGGGATATTGTGACGTGTTTGTTCTTGAAAGAAAAATCAAGGCTACAGTGTCAGGGAGTTCAGAAACAGTGACACTGATATAGAGAGTAACTCCCGCCAGAGGGACTTTGTGCTTTGTAACTTTTTTCATGCTCAAACAGCAACATTACACACTAAAGAAAGTTGAAAATGTAAAAAAAGCGTAATAGGACCCCTTTTAAAGTAACCTCCAATATTAACATTTAACTAGTTGTCATCAAAAAAGCATCAAACATGTTAACTTAACTATAAGCTTCACAACCATCTTGTATGTTGCAGGTGCCCATCTATGAGATGAGGAATGATGGGAGGGAGAACCTCTTGGGGGCACTGTTGATAGCAGGACAGTATGTCATCCCTGAGGTGAGTTTTTTTTTTTCTTTTTTCTCATATTCTCTATGAGTGTAGCCATTACATATACAGTATGTACAAGATACCGTCTAATATTTGTGGTTTTTAAAACTTGTGTTTTGGAGGATGTTAGGACTGCAGTTATAAAATAGTTGACAGAATTTCATTATCAATTACTTTAAGCATTTAAAACTACAACCCCAATTCCGGAAAAGTTGGGACCTTTTTTTTTATTTGAATAAAATGAAATCTAAAAGACTTTCAAATCACATGAGCCAATATTTTATTCACAATAGAACATAGATAACATAACAAATGTTTAAACTGAGAAATTTTTACACTTTTATCCACTAAATGAGCTCATTTCTAATTTGATGCCCGCTACAGCTCTCAAAAAAGTTGGCACGGGGCTATAACAAATGGCTGAAAAAGCAAGAAATTTTGAAAAGATTTAGCTGGTAGAACATCTAGCAACTAATTAAGTTAGTAAGATCAGGGGCCGTATTCACAAAACATCTTAAGGCTAAAAGTAGCTCCTAACTTGCCGATTTAGGAGAAACTCTTAAAAATAATGGGCGTGTCAGTCCTAATTTTAGGACTCCTAAATTTTTGCTCTAAGAGTATTTCACAAAGCATTTTAGCGCTAAAACTAGCTCCTAAATCTGTGAAACGTTAGGTAGTAGTCAAGAGGACTCCTAAATCACTAAGACCAAATCACAATCAGTCCTAATCCACCCAAAGACACTGAACACCATTGAGGGAATAGAGGATAGAGCCTTGGGTGCTGAACCTTTTCTTCATAAATGCAATACATTTTGATTTATAGATTTAAATCTACAATGAGACGCCAAAAATAAATCTTTAACAAATAAATATATATTGTCCGATTACCTGTGGCAATGGTTTTCATGAGTTCACATTTACAAATGATTGAATAGAGTAAAAAATAAGCGTATTTGGTGTGCTGTCCAAGGGTATTGAGGGCTCCGAGATGCAGACATCCAAGAGGCGGTCCACAATTCACTGTATATACTAGTTTAATTAGTGACAGTTAGCCTACATTTTAAAACCTTTATTTGAATATGGCAATATTTTTATTACAAATATTTATTTGAATAGGGCAACATTTGTATTTTAAAACCTTTATTTGAATATGGAAACATGACACCTCATTCTACAATATTTCTATGATTAAATCGCTGACTCCTCCCTCATCAGCCAATCACTGTGTGTTTACTCCATAGCAACGAGGTCAACCCCCGCCCTTCACTCTTAGCTTAAGACTTCAGTCTATTCCTTAGTAAAAGTTTGGTCTCAGCAGCTTTGTGAATAGGTTTTAAGAGAAAACTCTTAGCTAAGAACTTTTACTGCTATTTAGGAAAACTCTTAGTGGTAAGATAAAATGTTTTGTGAATACGGCCCCAGGTCTGTAACATGATTAGCTATAAAAGGGATGTCTTAGAGAGGCAGAGTCTCTCAGAAGTAAAGATGGGCAGAGGCTCTCCAATCTGTGAAAGAGTGTGTAAAAAGATTGTGGAATACTTTAAAAACAATGTTCCTCAACGTCAGATTGCAAAGGCTTTGCAAATCTCATTATCTACAGTGCATAACCTCATCAAAAGATTCAGAGAAACTGAAGAAATCTCTGTGTGTAAGGGACAAGGCCGAAGATCTTTATTGGATGCCTTTGGTCTTCGGGCCCTCAGACTGCATCACCCATCGGCATGATTGTGTCAATGACATTACTAAATGGGCACAGGAATACTTCCAGAAACCACTGTCAGTAAACACAATCCGCCGTGCCATCTGCAGATGCCAACTAAAGCTCTATCATGCAAAAAGGAAGCCATATGTGAACATGGTCCAGAAGCGCCGTTGTGTCCTGTGGGCCAAGCCTCATTTAAAATGGACTGTTTCAAAGTGGAAAAGTATTATATGGTCAGACGAGTCCAAATTTGACATTCTTGTTGGAAATCACGGACGCTGTGTCTTCCGGGCTTCCAGCGTGTTATCAGCATTCAGTTCAAAAGCCAGCATCTCTGATGGTATGGGGGTGCATAAGTGCATACGGTATGGGCAGCTTGCATGTTTTGGAAGGCACTATGAATGCTGAAAGGTATATACAGGTTTTAGAGCAACATATGCTCCCCTCCAGACCACGTCTGTTTCAGGGAAGGCCTTGTGTATTTCAGCAGGACAATGCAAAACCACATACTGCAGCTATTACAACAGCATGGCTTCGTCGTAGAAGAGTCCAGGTGGCCTGCAGTCCAGATCTTTCACCTATAGAAAACATTTGATGCATCATTAAAGGAAAGATGACCATGAACTCTTCAGCAGCTGGAAACCTATGTCAGGCAAGAATGGGACCAAATTCCAACACCAAAACACCAGAAACTCATAACCTTCGATGCCCAGACGTCTTCAAACTGTTTTGAAAAGAAGAAGAGATGCTACACCATGGTAAACATGCCCCCATGCCAACTATTTTGAGACCTGTAGCAGGCATCAAATTTGAAATGAGGTCATTTTGTGCATAAAATTGTAAAATTGTCTCTGTTTAAACATTTGTTATGTATGTTATCTATGTTCTATTATGAATAAAATATTGGTTCATGTGATTTGAAAGTCTTTTAATTTTAATTTTATTCGAATTTAAAAAACGTCCCAACTTTTCCAGAATTGGGCTTGTATTTAGCATTTAATTAATTTAATTTTAAAATATGGTAGATAGTTTTTAATAAAGTACAGGAAATAATATATGATTATATGTGGTTTTAAGTGTCCTTTGAGATGATTATATGTTTTGCAGTTTATTTTGTTTTGCAGCACAATAAAGATTTTTTATTATAAATGTATTGGTAATTATTTTATAATGATTATTATTGTTATAAAACAGTTTAAATTGAGTAATGAACAAGAAAAAAGCCCTTTGTGTCTTTCTTCACAGGTTTGCCTGTATTTTCATCATAAGCTGTTCAGGGGCAATCGTGTCACCAAAGTGGACCCTGGAAGCTTTAACGCGTTTATCTCTCCAAACCTGCCGCCATTAGCGCAATGCAATGTCGACATCAAAAGTGGGTCTATTTATAGAATAGTTTTCATTTAAAAAAATCATGTTTTATTTTATTTTTTTAATCTTTTACTTTTTTTCTGCCATAGAAATTCATTATGTATTGGTTGCTTTAAAAAAAAATGCAATTACAATAATTTGGGACTGAGGCTCTTAAAGGATTAGTTCACCCCATCTGCCCAGGTCTAAGGGTCTTATCTAGCAAAACATTGTCATTTTCTAAAAAAAAATATATATATATATATATATATATATGAAGAGTTTGGTTCCAAAACGCAATAACTCCATTTTGATTATTTTGAGTAAAAAGGTGTTTTCTTTACCAAGAAAGTGGCAAAATGAAAACCCCTATTTTCTGTTTCAAACTTTCACATAGCATCTTTTGGATATAAAAACATTAAAAATTCAAATCTACATTTTGATTCTAAAAAGTTTATTATAAAAACGTATTATTTTTTCCCCAAAAATGCAATAAATCCATGACACTTTTTTTTTCAAAATGCAGTTAATTTGTCAATATAAAAGTTAGTTTTCAAATTGAAAATACACAACAAAGTAAGTTGATTCACATATATGACAGATCCACTAAACTTTGCCAATATTTATCTTATATTCAGGCATTTTACTAAAAATACATTCAACCGTCGCTCCCAAAATGGTCATCTTGTTAATGTTATGAATTATTTGTCATTACCAATTAAAGAGTATCTGGCGCCACCGCACGGTTAAATAAACACACTTTTTCCGAGTACATTGGTATTAAGAACGGCTTTTAAAAAAGCCTTTAATGTTTACAGTGCGTGGAATGGTGCGCTGTGATTGGTTGAGAGCGGATATATTGCGTTCTGCAGAAAAAGGAGACTGGCGTTTGTCGCATTTTGGGAAGAAAGGGAGAAAACATGACAGAATAACACGACCGATATCGCATTTTGCGCAAAATTAATAAATGACTTTTCAATACCGACCAGATACAATACTGATTTTGGCGGAAACTCAATTTTTTGAAAATGGCGTTTATCGCGTTTTGGAACCAAACTCTTCATATATAAATGCAAATGCTCGTCTGGCAACCTGTTGGTCCCTGTTGAAGTCCACTATATGGAGAAAAAATCCTGGAATGTTTACCTTCTTTTTGACTGAAGAAAGACATGAACATTCTTGGATGACATGGGGGTGAGTAAATTATCAGGAAATTTTAATTCTAAAGTGAACTAAACCTTTAAGCTTCAAAAAGGATGCAATAACATTATCGAAGTATTGTAAAAGTGGTCCATGTGATTTCTGTTTGTTGCTTACATGAATGTGTCTTCCATATAACTGTTTTATGATTTCAGAAGATTTAGAAAAGATTGTAAGTCATATAGGCTACTTTATGATAGTTTATGGTGCTTCTGAATCTTGTGAAAGCCTGATTGCAATGTTGAGTAGATGTAATCCATATACTAATCTATATCCATTACCAACTTCATAAAGTCACCATTGGTAGTTGACAAGTTATTCATTACATTTTTATGAATGTATAATTTAGTTTACTTTATTTTACATTTTAGTTAACTTTTTAGTACTTTTGTTTTGTGTTTTTGTCATTTTTATTGTTTTTTCCTTTTTTAATATTGATTAAGTTTTTAATAAATTTGATTTCAATTTTCAATTATTTGCTGTTTAATAATCCTGTGGTGAGAAGAATGAATTACAAAGTACAAATATTAGTCTTGTGTAGATTCAAAATTAATATTAGTTTATAAAAACTGCACATGTAATAACTATGCACAAATTATTAACAAAAGTTACTTTTTTGATAGTATATTATGTCACATTGCAACTCCCATTTTTAGTGATGATGCAGTGTTATTTATTTTATTCAGACGTGTTGTTTTGAGTATGTTTTATTTCTTACTCTTTAGTTAAACTGGGATATTGTGTGGCGAGCCAATACAACTGCCACATTCCGTGTCAACACACAAATTGAACCCTAATGTGGGTCTCCTGCGACTCTTCCCAGGAATCACTGCTGAGAAAGTAAGGCCATGTGGCAGACATGTTCACAAAACCCTAAATGCCAAGGCCAAGTCAGGTCTCAAGTCTTTGCTCTATTTTTAGCAACAGACTATTTTAGTTAGTTATTGTAATTAATAGTGTTTTGAAATATCAAAACTGATTTCTACTTTAATGTCTAATAAAGCACACATAGAATTACTTACATCATTAATTAAATTTTTATTCACAATAAAAAATAACTATTACTTTCAACACAAAATACTATTTGGAATTCAGGGACAACAGTCACCACGAGAAAAAAGTGCTGTGTATTTTGAGCTATTTGAGTTGCCGTAGTTTGCTGTTATAAGGACCACCCGTCAGCCCAACAGTGGAATCCGACGGCCTGGGCAAAGGTGTAATGCTTGTATGTCTTTTCAACGCCCCTGTGAAGTTCACTCAATTTTTAGAATGTAGTTTCAATTGTACTTTGAACTGCTTGTTTAATCTGACTCCAATTTCAAATGATTATTACTCTTAGATCGTGTTTCTAATTAAGGAACTGATCATTGGTTATGTATTAATTTAGATACTTGATAATTCTTGGTATCCCGTACTTTCAATTATTCATTCATTACAGATCCGATATTGCACAGGAAGTTACATTGGCCGTATGTACTTCTACGATAACAAATGCATCAGTTTCTGATTCTTAGTCAGAGGGTGCAGAGTTTACTAATGCATTTGAGTTGAACCGCCACATGCTTGTTCATACAAAAACACAGTTTTCTTAGTCACGATACTGCAACTTGCTCAGTCTCACATGATGTGCAGCATGCTCCTTTTATTGAGCCTTTAGTTTGACCTATCCTGACTCAGATTTGCGGAAATATGGACTCCAATAATCTACCTTACCTTAAGGTGTGCATTTAGCCCCATTGTGAAGGTACTCTACATACTGTTGTATTTCAAGGTGAATTTACACTCGCTTAGAAAAGATAAGTATTATAGTGATATGCAGCTATTTTAAAATTGTAAAATACTTAGTTTGTTTAACATTGCAAGAGTTTTATTTGCATATTTATCTTCTACGAATTGTCATTTTAACGATATACGAGCTGACATTCGCTATTGAGTGTCACTGACTTTGCAAAAGATGAACAAAAACATGACTTGAGAGTCCAAATCTATTCACAAATCTGTTTTGCATCTAATAAATAAGTTTTTATTAGTAAGAATTTGATTGTAATGCTCTGTAACAGGAATTGTTACTAGTAAGAACTGATTTATAGAGCTCTCTAATACAATTGCAGATCTCTCTAATTGAATTATGGAGCTCTCTAATTGAATATTTACTAGTAAAATGCAATTACGATGAGTAACGCTGGGAACAATTTAAACTAAAACGGCTTGCCATACACTGTGTGTCTCTCATTGAAAATGAATTATGATGACTTGCGCTTTCCGTGCATCCTAGGGGAAACTACTGCCTTTATGTCGATGAGGTTCTACTGGCCCCATTTATGAGTGGAATTCTCCTAATTTTCCCGATGCTTCTGTATGTTGTTCATTTATATAAAAGCACCTTTCCAATGGCTGAACAATATGTGTGCGTTCAGATGCGTCACGCACAATATAATAATGCTGGCACATATTGACAGAGAATGAATGAATTAAGAATGAATAGTAAAATGTTGTGTTTCATGCTGTCATGTGGGATAGTAAAGAGAGAACATAATCGGAAATGCTGTACCAAAATGACTTATGTTTTTTACGTCTTTGTCTTCAAGTCCAACTCAAGTCTGGGGTCAGTTGTTCACAAGTCCAAGTCAAGTCGCAAGTCTTTCTTTTTTTTTTTTTTTTTTTGCGACTTAGACTTGAGTTTCCATCTCTGCTGTGTGGTAATGTCTGTCTTTATTTGCACACTTATTTTTTGCCAAACCTCTTCATTCAGTGCATAAACATGTTCATTATTTTTTTTGCAATTTTAAGTAAATAATGACAGAAGTTTCATTTTTGGCTGAACTTTTAGAATGTTTAAATGTTTAGATGTTTAAATGAGATCCATTTTCTCATCAGGTCAAGGCCTTCTTGCAGTCTATGGATGGGGTCGTATTGGAGACCTACGGCAGCGGTAACGCCCCTGACAATGACGACGAGCTTAGGGATGAGATTCGTAAAGCGACGAAGAGAGGACTCATCATGATCAACTGCACCCAGTGCCTCCGGGGCACGGTCACAACCTCATACGCCACTGGCCAGGTATGGGAGTTTGATTAAAGGCACAATATGTACGATTTTTGGATTAAAATATCCAAAAAACACTAGAACAATGTTACATATTTTATATACATGTGTACTTGAATTATCCCAAATATTTCCAACAATGTTCAAATCCAAAGAAAATCAGCAGTTTTAACCAGTGTAACGGTCTGTGTCACTGAGTCGCCTGTCAACGACATCATATCCGTGTTACCGTCGATTTCCAGTTTTAATTTCATAGAAATCCACTTGTGACTGGTGAGCAACTGTTTGGATACTTTTCAATTGACAGAAAGCCACTCATTGTTATATAGCTCAACACAGTTAGTCTTATTGTTTGAATCTCTTGTTTTCTTGATTTACCTCAAGTATAACATGTTTGTACCACGCCTCTGAGACAATGTTGTTTTGTCAAGTGGCTAACATAGCCACAGTAACAGTGATACAGCATTTTCCTCAAAAATTATTCGTAAAATTAATGTATTTTAGTATGATTGTTTTGACCAAGTAAAAGATCGGTTGTGGAGGTGAAGACAACAAATCCCATGATTCCACGGTCCTTCACTGCCTCATCAAGCTACGCCTTTGTTTTTAATAAGTGACCTCTAGTGGCGAAAATGACACATTGTGCCTTTAAAAGCCTTATGTAGGGGCTTTCCAGCAGTGTGTAATTTAATATTCCCTCTCAGGCTCTGAGTGATGCCGGTTTGGTCGCTGGGTTTGATATGACCACAGAAGCCGCTCTTTCAAAACTCTCCTATGTGCTGGGAAAACAAGACCTCAGTACAGAAAAGAAGAAGGAGGTATGGAAAATGTCTCTTAAAAAATACATTTAAACCACATTTGGGTCAATAACATACACATTACCTGTTACGATCACCAGCTGGAGTGCCCTTGAGGGCCACCAGGGGGCATTCCACTCCATCACAGACTGTTACCATCCCATCTATATTCTCCAGCATCCTTTGCCCCGTATCAGCACTGATTGTCTGCAACTGTTTCTCATTAGTTTCTTAGCCTTGTCTATAAAAAGCCTGGTTCATGCACTTACTCTTCGCAAAGCATTGTAAGTTTTATGTTACACTGCAACTCTAAGCCCTGGAATCCTGGTTTCCCATTGTCTTGGTTTTGATCTAATTTCTGTTTGCCTTGATTTTGCCTGTGTTTTCTGGATTCCCTGTCAACCTGGTGTCTATTTGGATTGTTTACCCTGTGTATGAGCTCTCGCATGTTTACTGTTTACTGGATTTCATAACTGTTGCTTGTTGTTGATATTTGAAAACCTGATAATAATTATTCATTTTAAATAAAACCTGTTATTTGTTCGTAAGATGATGAGACGTGATCTGCGTGGTGAGATGACCGCTGACCTGGACGGAGCAAAGCTTTCTCTCCGCGACAGTCGCTTTATTCAGGTCTTGGCCAAGTCCCTCAATGTTAGCTGTAACGAGGTAATGTAACATGCACTTTTCTGTTTCTAACTTTGTTTTGCACTTTAAACAAACAGGGGTGTGCGATAAATGAACAAAGAAATAAAAATAAATAAATGAAATCCCAGTTTTTCTTATTCATTGAATAAATGTAAGAATTTGAGATAAAACATCATGCATACATCTAATAAAAGTCCATTTAAAATAAATTTAAATGTAAAAGTTAATTTTTGTCACTGCTGTGAATTTACCACTGCACAGAATATGAAGAATATTTTTGGTTAGTCAGCTGTCCATGACAGTCCTAACCAGCCAAGTTACAAAAGCACTCAGCTAAATATCGTCCAATTACTGTTTTCAGCAAAATCCCCCATTCACAAATCCTCCCCTGTGGCCTCATGGGATAGTAAAGTGTCCATCGAATGTGCACTTCAGAATCTCTTTTAAGTAGTTGGCCATGATGGTCGCCATTTTTCCAACTACTATGTATTTGGATATACAGTACTTCTCTTGGCTTACTGTTTTCACATACTATAGTAGGGAAGTATTTGATTTCAGATGCAGTGACCTGTTCTTATAAAGGGGTCATTGAATCATTCACTCATTCAAAATCACTGAATCATTTTGTAATGAAACTGCTGTGTTTTGTACAGTGTACATAAGGAGCTTTCACACCGGAGGAAGGTTTTCATAGTTATAACTTTTGGAAGTACCGGCTTTTCTTCGCACTGCAGGAATGATTTTAATTACAGGAACTCCTTTTGGGGGGACTAAATTAGCTCCTACTTCAGAGTAAGATCAAACCCAGCACTATAGGAACTACCAGTGACGTAAGTGTATGCTGATTGGCTGAACGCATACCATACTGTACATACTTACTCCACAGGTTACATATACTTTTACTCCCTAACACACAGAAAGCTAATTTTAACGGCATTTATCTGCAGCATCGTGTTCTTCTCTCAGTTTTGGTGATATGTAGCATTGAAAGTTGTTGTAGGAGATTTTGTCTCTTAGCCCTCCTTTTTGCTCTTTTAGTCACATAACTTATATGTACGTCTACATAATAAAATGGCTCTAGGGGAAAATTCAGTTCAGGGATCACCTTGGTGGCTAGTTCCTATAACGGAGTTCCTATAACTACCTGGTGCGAAACTACCAGTATGCTGGTGATTGAGTGCGTGGGTAAGGGAGTGAGGTGGAACCTGACGTGTCTGTGACAGTACCCCCCCTCCCACGGCCCGCTCCTGAGGGCCGCGGACCCCGACGTCGTGGTGGTCTTCCTCTAGGGCGTGGGGCAGGTCTGTCTGGGTGGTTGGCGTGGAAGGTCTGTAACAGGATAGGATCAAGGATATCATTCTTGGGAACCCATGAGCGTTCTTCGGGGCCATAGCCTTCCCAGTCGACGAGGTATTCTAGCTGACCACCACGGCGCCGGGAATCCAGGATTTCATGAACCACGTAAGCTGTGCCGTCCTCCAGGATGAGTGGAAGGGGGGGCTCGGCGGCTGCCACGTCAGGTTCTGTGGAGGGAACAACAGAAGGGTGGTGAGGCTTAAGCAGTGATACGTGGAATGTAGGATGGATTCTACTGTACTGTGCTGGGAGTTGGAGACGGTAGGTGACGGGGTTGATCTGCCGGATGATGGTGAACGGGCCAATGAAGCGGGGACTCAGCTTCTTGCAGGGCAGACGCATCCTGATGTCCCTGGTGGACAGCCAGACCTTCTGCCCCGGTTGGTAGACAGGAGCTTCGGAGCGCCGAAGGTCGGCTGTCGTCTTGCGTCTGCGCAGGGCTCTCTGCAGTTGGTGATGAGCTGAGTCCCAAACCCTCTCGCTCTCCCGGAACCAGTAGTCGACTGCGGGGACGTTGGAAGGTTCCCCATCCCAGGGGAACAGCGGGGGTTGGTAGCCGAGTACGCACTGGAAGGTTGTCAGTCCAGTTGTGGCTTGGCGGAGGGAGTTCTGTGCGTACTCGGCCCAACCCAGGTACTGGTTCCAGGAGTTCTGGTGGCCGTGACAGAAGGTACGCAGGAAGCGGCCAATCTCCTGCATCTTGCGTTCCGTCTGCCCGTTCGACTGAGGATGGTATCCAGATGACAGGCTGACGGTCACACCCAGGAGGGAGAAGAAGGCTTTCCAGACGTGGGAGACGAACTGTGGTCCTCTGTCGGAGACTATATCTTCAGGTATTCCATAATGACGAAAAACATGATTAAACATCAACTCAGCAGTGGCCATGGCGGTAGGTAGACCCTCCAGGGGTATCAGGCGGCAGGACTTTGAGAAGCGGTCTACCACCACCAGGATGCACGTGTGACCGTCAGACTCAGGGAGATCTGTGACGAAGTCCACTCCCAGGTGTGACCAGGGTCTCTCAGGAACGGGCAGAGGTAGGAGCTTGCCGGTGGGAAGATGGCGAGGGCTCTTGGAGATGGCGCACTCCCTGCAGCCCTGCACGTACCTTCTGACATCGTTGGCCATGTTGGGCCATCAGAAGCGTTGTTTGAGCAACGAGAGGGTCTCATTGACCCCCGGGTGACCAGTGCCAAGTGAAGAGTGGGTATTGTGCAGGAGTGGAGTGCGACGTGCCCGTGTGACGTATTGCAAGCCTTGGGAGCAACCCGGCGGAGTGCGTGTGGAGGCATTGGAGGAGGGAATGGTTTCTTCGGACCACTGGATGGGGTTCACGAAGATGGACTCCGGCAGGATAGTTTCTGGATCTTCAGGCTTTTCCTCAGGGGAATGGAGGCGAGAAAGGGCGTCAGCTTTAGTGTTCTTTGAACCAGGACGGTAAGAGATGGAGAAATTGAACCTTGAGAAAAACATGGCCCAGCGAGCTTGGCGAGGGTTGAGTCTTTTGGCAGCCTTCAGATATTCAAGGTTCTTATGATCAGTGAGAACTTGGAATGGGTGAGCAGCCCCCTCCAACCAATGCCTCCACTCCTCAAGGGCAAGCTTGACGGCCAGGAGTTCACGGTCACCGATGTCGTAATTGACCTCCGCCGGGTTGAGCTTGCGGGAGAAGAAGGCGCATGGATGGAGTCTACTTGGTGTCCCCTGCTGCTGCGATAGGACCGCTCCCACTCCGGTGGTGGAGGCGTCCACTTCCACGATGAATGGTAGATCCGGGTTAGGGTGGACGAGGAGGGGAGCGGTGGTGAAGGCTCTTTTGAGGGTCTCGAAGGCGTTGGTGGCTTGTAGGGACCAGGACAGAGACTTGGGCTGATTACGGAGTAGGTTGGTGAGTGGACTGACGATAGTACTGTAGTTCTTGATAAAACGGCGGTAGAAGTTGGAGAAACCTAGGAAGCGTTGGAGTTCTTTGATTGTGGATGGAGTGGGCCAGGACTGGATGGCGGAGACCTTCCCCTCGTCCATCCGGATGCCACTGTGATCTATCATGTACCCCAGGAATTGGACGGAGGGCTGGTGAAAGGAGCACTTTTCAGCTTTGAGGAAGAGTTGGAATTGCCGTAAGCGTTGGAGGACCTCCGCAACGTGGTGGCGATGTTCGGCCAAGCTCCGGGAGTAGATGAGGATGTCGTCAATATACACCAAAACGAACTTGTGGAGAAACTCCCGGAGCACCTCGTGTATGAAATCCTGGAATACGGAGGGGGCGTTGACCAGGCCATACGGCATGACGAGATACTCGTAGTGTCCGGTGGGCGTGACAAAGGCGGTCTTCCACTCGTCCCCCTCGCGTATCCGGATGAGGTTGTACGCGCTGCGGAGGTCCAGCTTGGTGAACACAGTGGCACCACGGAGATGTTCCAGGGCCGTGGGACGAGGGGAAGCGGGTAGCGGAATTTTACTGTGATTTTGTTGAGAGCACGGTAATCAATGCAGGGCCTCAAGCCTCCGTCCTTCTTCGCCACAAAAAAGAAGCTTGAAGCAGCAGGGGAAGTAGACGGGCGGATGTAACCTTGGTTGAGGGCCTCTTTGATGTATTCCTCCATGGCCTTCTCCTCCGGTATAGACAGGGGGTAAATGCGTCCCCTGGGCACTGGTTCACCCGGTAGCAGATCGATGGCACAGTCCCATGGCCGATGTGGAGGAAGCTTGGAGGCGCGTTGCGGGCAGAAAACGTCACTGAAGGGGGCGTAGTCCGGGGAACATCCACGGAGCGTTGCTCGACAGGGCTTTCGATAGAGGTGGCATTCATGGAGAGAGATTTGAAGAGTGGAGACTTTGGAACAGGAAGCGCTGGGAAGCAATCAGGAAAGCAGTGGTCGCCCCACTTCAGGACTTCGCCCGTGCGCCAAGAGATGGTGGGATTGTGTTGTTCAAGCCATGGGCGCCCTAGAACCACGTCAGCGGTGGATTCCTCCAGAACCAGCAGATGTATCTTTTCAGAGTGAAGAATGCCCACGCAGAGTTGAAGTGGTCCCACACAATGCCGGATGTTCTTACAGCTCAGGGGTTTGCCCGTGATGGAGTGGATTTGATAGTTAACCGGAGACGGGGAGATCTTGAGTTTGAGTTGTCGACAGAGGGCGCCTGAGATGAAATTTCCTGCTGACCCTGAGTCGAGGAGCGCCACCACTGGAACAGAGGTATTTGCAGCAGTAAGGATTACAATAGTCGTGAGTGGTTTCATTTTCTGAATGGAGGGGAAAATAGCACTCACCACGGGCCGAGGAGGACGGGTTGGGCATGTGGAGATGACATGCCCCGGAGATCCACAATATAGGCATAAGTTCAGGGTCAGCCTTCTCTGTCTTTCACTTGAAGTGAGGCGTGAATGGTCAATTTGCATGGGTTCGGTGGCTGGTTCTGGGGAGCTGACGGGTTCTGACCGGCGGAGGAGGTTGGTGGTAGATGACTGGCCCTGGTGCTCGAGGAGACACGACTGCATACGAGAACCCACGCGGATGGCGAGTTGGATGAAGCGTTCGAGTCCCATTGAGTCCTCGTATGCAGCGAGATGCAGCCACACGTTGGGTTCCAATCCCTGACGGAAAGTGGTGATGAGGGCTTGTTCATTCCATCCGCTGGTGGCGGCTAGCGTTCGGAACTGCAAGGCATATTCATTAACTGAGAGATTTCTTTGCTTTAGATTATAGAGTTTCTCACCAGTGGAAGAATCCGTCAGAGGTTTCCCGAAGACCTCACGGAAGTGAGAGACGAACGCCGAATATGACTGGACAACAGGGCCTTTCTGGGTCCACAGGGAATCTGCCCATTGCAGGGCCTTACCTTGCAGTTGCGAAATGATGAACGCTATTTTAGCCGTGTCAGTGGTGTAGAGGTGCGGCTGCATCTCCAGGACCAGTTCGCATTGGAGAAGGAATCCGCTGCATTCCTCCGCCGATCCAGAGTAGGGCGCCGGTTTGGCCATGGGACTGGCGGTGAATGATGGTGAAGGAGCGGTGATGGAGGGTGCGGAAGTTGCAGCGTTGGAGGGGGATGATGACGATGGTTGTGGTGTGAGTGCTCGGCGCAGTGCGTCCACGAGCTCTTGAAACGGGTCGTTGGTGCTCATGCTGTGAAGTTGTTATGGTCCGGTCTTCTGTTACAACAGAGACCCGGAGGCAGAGGTATAAACAATCCAGGTGAGTTTATTGACAATTAAGCAGAGCACTGGGTTATGGTAAGCAGATAAAGAGTTCTTGAGAGATGAAGGGAATATAATACTGTCCTGATTTTGTCTTGCAGATGCAGGTGAAGAGATGAGATGGTTGAAGCTGGCGGAGACACTCACACACACAGGCAGGTAAGCACACAAGGAGAACGGGAGACGAAGGAGATGGAGGAGACGACTGGAGCAGGTAAGTATGGCGTTTGGAGTCCTTAAGGTAAGCATACATGTGTAGTAGTGCAAACGAGACCGGACAGTGAGTGTGTGTGAGTGTGGTGGCTTTATACTGGTGCTGATTGCGGTGCTGATGAGTTACAGGTGGCGGTGATCAGTATGCTGGTGATTGAGTGCGTGGGTAAGGGAGTGAGGTGGAACCTGACGTGTCTGTGACAGGTGGAGTATCTGCTAAATCAAGGGGCCGATGTGGATGCCATAGATCGCTTTGGTCATACACCACTTCACAATGCTGAACACTTCAGGTAGTACTGGTTTAAGTGTCCAAATGCTTTTTGAGTCCACAAAAGGTAATTGGCATAATTTCAAAGTTTTGACTCAACTATTTGCTGCATAATTTAAACAGACAGTCTTTAAGGCGATCTAGACCACTGGTTTTAAACTTTGGCTTGCAAACCATCAATGAGTCACAGCAAGTCTGTTCTGGTGCAACTCGCCACATAATCATTCATAGTTAGCATTGCATTTACTCACCCTCATTTCAAAACAACAGCTTTTCCCCAATTCAGAATCACAACTAATTATAAATAATAATTGACGATCTTTACAAGAGAACTGAATCAACATTAAACACTGAACTGATAAGTGTAATAATCAAACATATTGTTTAAAAAAAATCCACTTGTTCTATCCTTCGTGGCAGAGTGAAAGAAGGACGCATTAGTAGGCCACATTCAAAGGAGCCTTCATATTGAGATAGCCTTCGTCACGCTGTTGACGCATTTGGCCTTCGAAAGATGCAGCCTCTGAATTGGGACACAACGCTAATATGGCCTTCTTTCTTCCATAAAACCCAAAAGGTGACTTGTAAGGTGAAGTCAATTAAATACATGTGACTCTATATGTCATTTTTCTTTGTCTGTAGGCATGAGGACGTTGTTGAATTGCTAAAGAGGAATCAAGGTCATTTTTCCCAGGAGGACATGGATGATGCTTGAAGCAGGTCTCATTTGCATACACACATATACAGAATACAGAAAAAATTATTTGATGCCTTCAGCAACATTTTATTCTTATAACTGTATGAATACAAGAGATTATTTGATGCATTCAGTGTTGCATTGGCTATAAAGAAGATGTTTCCTGTAAACCAGGAGTGTCCAAACTTTGTCCTGGAGGGCCACTGTCCTGCAGAGTTTAGCTCCAACTTTCCTCAACACACCTGCCTGAAAGTTTCTAGAATGCCAAGTGAGATCTTAGCTGTGTTTTACCCTCATCACTATTCCCTACATTACTCCACTAATATATAATGTATTTGAAGAAGAGAAAGAAAACGAGCCAGCGAAGGGAAGGGAGACGTGGCAATTCATCCGGCTAGACCCTCACAGTGAATTATGAGTACATCAGTTGTACACTCCTTATTGCGGTGCATTGTGGGATTGAAGGTGTGCACTCGATAACATCCACTGTGGTTTCGGAGACCACTACAAACAGCTGTCCCCTCAAATAGTGTCTTATTTAAGAGTATAGGGGACAATTTCAGTCACAGCCCTTGATTAGATGGTTTAGGTGTGTTTGTGTTTGAGCTTTGCCCTCCAGGAGCAGGATTGGACACCCCTACTATACATTTTTATTAATGGGCTTTTCTCACATTTTGCCACTAGACATGCGGAGGATGAGTTCTTACAGGCATCTCAGTACCAAACTCCGGTAGGTAACAAACTCTAATATTTTATATATATATATATATATATATATATATATATATATATATATATATATATACACTATATTGCCAAAAGTATTGGGTCACCCCTCCAAATCATTGAATTCAGGTGTTCCAGTCACTTTCATGGCCACAGGTGTATAAATCAAGCACTAGGCATGTAGCTTCTACAAACATTAGTGAAAGAATGGGTCGCTCTCAGGAGCTCAGTGAATTCACCAGTGCAAGTCCATTTGTGAAATTTCCTCACTACTAAATATTCCACGGTCAACTGTTAGTGTTATTATAACAAAGTGGAAGCAATTGGGAACAACAGCAGCAACTCAGCCACAAAATGTTAGGCCATGAAAAATCACAGAGCGGGGTCAGCGCATGCTGAGGCTCACAGTGGGCAGACGTCACCATCTTTCTGCAGAGTCAATAGCTACAGATCTTTGTGTGTCCTTCAGATTAGCTCAAGAACAGTGTGTAGAGAGTTTCATGGAATGGGTTTCCATGGCCGAGCAGCTGATCCAAGCCTTACATCCCCAAATTCAAGAATTTTCAAGAGAATACATTATGATATACACATTGGAAATGAAAGATAAGTAGTGTGCTGTTAACTGACCTGGCTAAGTATAGCCTAGATTTTATGATGTAATCAGTCACCATGGATTCCAAAAGAAAAAGTGTGGAAAGCGCGGCCGCACCGCATTCTCCTCCTTTTTCACAAGCGCTTGTGCTCACGTCTGTCATTGCTATGCAACCATGACCTGCTTTCCACGATGACGAGGAAGGGGTGCCCCCACCCCGTGACTATCCGCCATTTGTCCAACAAACAAACCAGGTGTAGTAGAATAAATTCAGCGATTAACTTGAAAAATGGTGAAAAGGTTCTTGAATGGGACTTGCAATGCAGACAGCAGGTACTCAAAAAGATATACATGAGACCAAAGACATGGGCGCAGAAACCACTTTATTAGTTTTATTTACTTTACTATATTAATATTTTATTACTGAATGTGACGTTCACGGCCGTCCTTAGTGGGTTAAAAGGTGGTGACAATTATAGGGGCCCTCATTGCCCGGGGCCCACACTAAAGCCAGTAGTTATGCTTAGGGTGACCAAACATCCTGTTTTCCCAGGACATGTCCTGTTTTCATGTCCTGTCCTGGCTGTCCTGGTTGTTTTTTATAAAGTGATGAAAATGTCCTGGTTGTCATTGGGCCATTAAATTGAGATTGAAATTTTCCGTTTCTGAGATTTTTGGTTTCCGAAGGCGGAGCATACATTAATATCAATGTAGTTTTGCAGACATGTTCGATTGCACATGCAACTGAGAATATTAGTTCACATTGTGTATCAAGACATTATTGGATTATTCTATAAATGTAACTATTCTCAGTGTCGTGGCGGACTTACGCCTAAACTACAGTTGTTTACTTCTAGGTAACAGTTTATAATGTTTTCATTAGTTTGCATGATTTGTGCAGTCGTCTGTAACTGAATAACAGATACTTTGTGTAACAGCAGAGCAACCTTCAGCTATCGTCTACTATGAGTTCAGCTTGTTGTGCTCTTCCTTTGTACCTTGACATGTAACAGCTGATCGGCCTATATACATTTCTTTATAACTTTCATGCTTATTTGTTAAGCAACAAAAAACTGCTGGGAAAGATCAGCTCTACAGCAAAATATAGATGGGCAAAGAAGGAGGATGAGGAAGAAAAACAGGATGAAGAGGAAAACGAGGATGAAGAAGAAAAGTATTAGAAAAATAAATAATAAATAACTAAAAAAATACCTCTGCTATATCAGCAATCCAAATTTAACAAAAATATCTCTCACAAACTTACAAAAAATATCTATATTTTTACAGAAAAGACATTATTTCTATCATTATTTAATTCGTTATTTTTGAAACTTGTCATAATAAAACATGTTGAGTAACCTCTGAGAAGTCTATCTGAATTTGTGTCTTTGGTTATGGATAGTATTTTGTAATATAACAATTGTCTATACATACAGAGGAGGCATAATTTAAATGTATTGAAATTATAAGGCATCTTTGAGTATCTCATTGCTGGGCCGAGTGTCCTGGTTTTTGGTAATCAAAATATGGTCACCCTAGTTATGCTCCTACTCTTATTAATCATTATAATATATTAATTTGTATGCCTGAGAATTCAATAAAAAACACAAAAACATGCAATTTAGTTATCAAATCATTTAAATGTTATTACATACACTTGAGATTGTGAAGTGAAATCTGAAAGGTAAATATTGATTATTGAATTTTTAATAATGAAAATGTGTTTGAAATGTTTGGAATTGAAATATTCACAGCTTAAATATACAACCATGTTAAATTTCATGGTTAATGCAAAGCATTTTTTTTCCAGTTAGTGAAATTCAACAAGCTTTTTTGTTTCAAAACCATTTGCATTCATTTCCTTCCATACACAATGTCATACTCTGCAAAGATTCTCAGTAGATCTTTTTCTTCAAGTCTTGCTTTCAGACCCTGAGAGAATTCTGGTGCTGAACTAGAAGACGTCTGAAGAGCCTCAAGCTTGTGCCAGACTGCAGCTTTGACTTTCCATCCACCAAAGATCCTCTGACTCCAGCTAATTCTCTCTCATCAAGACAACATCAGCAAAGATCAGCTGGAGCCTCAACAAACTGCATCAGGACAGTTTTACTCAAACGGGCGAGACATGTGAGTATCAAACTTAGTCTCATTATTTGATACATTAAGGCACACTATGTAAGTTTTCGCCGCAAGAGGTCGCATTTTCAAAACAATTACAAAGATGAAGCTTGATGACGCTAATCATGTTCACGGATGAGGTAATGAATTGGTTTTTGTATTACCTATACGTTTGATCACACTATTTTATGTCATCGTAATGAATTAGATGCAAGGAACATGAAATTTAATGCTATTAGTCTGTTACTGATATGTGACTATCTGTTAAATGATTTGGTTGGTTAATGCTGTGCAGTTTTAAGTGAAAAACAATCCTGTATTTAATTTCACTGCCATAGATGTGGTCACCAAAAAGCATTACTGAAGTACAAACAAAGTGCAAAATAACTGTATGTGTACAATAAATAATGTATATTTGCTTACCTGTCTATTAAAACATGTGAGAGCAGAGTCTCTGTCAAGTCCAAGTTTGTTCTCCTTCAGCTCGAAAACGCCACTCCAATATTGATCCTTGTTGTGGAATAATCTGCCTTTAGAAATCAGGTTAGCCCTTTCCCTGACTACTTTTAAGTGGGAAGAAGGAGGCGGGAACCGGCGAACATCTCCTAAACAAAGAACAAAACGAAAAACATAGGCTTATAATTAATCTTCTTCTATGGTTTTTGCCTTGTTTTTATGCTGTTAAGTGTCTATACCTTATTTTGTTTTTTGTTTTAAACTGTGTTTTAAAGTGTTGTTGATTCTCTCTTTTACTTCTTCCTTCTGAAGCTCTGCAGCACTTTGGTCAGTTGTGTGATTGTTTTATTAGTGCTGTATAAATAAACTGAACTTGAACTTACATATTGTGCCTTTAATCGTCCCTGCCCCTTTTAAACTAGGGTGTGTTAAAACTAAGAAACTGACGATTTCTCTAAGCTGTTGATCCGCTGAATTTCAAACAATGTTATAACTTCTTGCTTTCCTGTATTCAGCTTCAGCTCTCTCTTTCCCTTGGTTAAATGTTTAGTCTAGTTAATAAAGTCTTGTTCATGTCACACATGAAGTTGTCTGTGTTTTATGCTCATATACTGGAGTCATGCAGATCCTGACTACAAGCTCTGAGTAGTACTGTACAGTAAGAATGTTATTTCCCATAACCTAACATTAAATATTTCGTAGAATTAATAAACAATTAATACTGGGCGTTTGCTGGACGAACAGGTTAGTTGTATTAATTCTGTTATATCAAGTAATTCTATTAACTGATTGCAAGATTATTTAATCTTACATTTATTGTCCTGATTCGTGCCTCATTCTCAGTTTGTCTTTTTCACTCATTGAATGCATAGGCCTATGGGAAAGAGTCATGAACATGAAGCCAATCCGTTCACAAAACCTCCTCCCAGACTTACTTCAGTACAGGGCTTTTAAACATGTTCAGGGGGTGGTGTAACAATTGTCCAATGAGAATATGCTTTCATGATATAGAAATGTGGTACATAAAGAAAAACAAGTCTAAATATGGTCAACATCTGGTCCAGTGCCCCTGCCTGCCTTGGGCTCCAGTAAGGCCTAAAAAATAGGGACCTTTCTTGGCTGCTTTCCAAGAAACACACACACATACAGTACAGTCCAAAAGTTTGGAACCACTAAGATTTTTAATGTTTTTAAAAGAAGTTTCGTCTGCTCACCAAGGCTACATTTATTTAATTAAAAATACAGTAAAAAACAGTAATATTGTGAAATATTATTACAATTTAAAATAACTGTTTTCTATTTGAATATATTTGACAAAGTAATTTATTCCTGTGATCAAAGCTGAATTTTCAGCATCATTACATTCAGTCTTCAGTGTCACATGATCCTTCAGAAATCATTCTAATATGCTGATCTGCTGCTCAAGAAACATTTATTGTGTACAACTGTACAAAATATTTGTGTACAATATTTTTTTTCAGGATTATTTGATGAATAGAAAGTTCAAAAGAACAGTGTTTATCTGAAATCTAATCTTTTGTAACATTATAAATGTCTTTACTGCCACTTTTGATTGATTTAATGCATCCTTGCTGAATAAAAGTATTCATTTCTTTAATTTCTTTTCAAAAAAATAAAAATAAAAATTCTTACTGACCCCAAACTTTTGAACGGTAGTGTATAATGCTACAGAAGCTTTGTATTTCAGATAAATGCTATTGTTTTGAACTTTCTATTCATCAAGGAATCCTGAAAAAAAAAGTACACAACTGTTTTCAACATTGAAAATAATCATAAATGTTTATTGAGCAGCAAATCAGCATATTAGAATGATTTCTGAAGGATCATGTGACACTGAAGACTGGAGTAATGATGCTGAAAATTCAGCTTTGCATCACAGGAATAAATTACTTTGTGAAATATATTCAAATAGAAAACAGTTATTTTAAATTGTAATAATATTTCACAATATTACTGTTTTTACTGTATTTTTAATTAAATAAATGTAGCCTTGGTGAGCAGACAAAACTTCTTTTAAAAACATTAAAAATCTTAGTGGTTCCAAACTTTTGGACTGTACTGTATACATTGTGTACATTAAAACCAGATGTGTGACAAAACCATAACAACTAGTTTCCGTTCTACCCTTGCATCCGTGAAGACCAGGTGAGAGAAAACAGAGAGAAACAGGGAAAGAAAAGTCAGGCTGATAAGAATATCTATCACTGATCCAAATATTTATAAGTTATAATTAATTATTCATATTTTCCTTGAGCTAAATTGCTACACTAAGTAAAAAAATAATTACTAATATACATTTTTATCACAATTTACAGAAAACAAGCAATGTTTCTTTTCTATTTAATAAAGACAAACAACTGAAACTACTTGACTTTTTTTTTTTTTTTAATGAACATTTTGAATCTCTAAACACATCTCACATGTGGTTATCCTCGGGTGTGTTCCCCCTTCTGGTCCCTACTACAACAAGGACACAGTGGTGAAGCCCATCGACTCGAGATCCTACAGTGTCTAGATGGATTCTGTGTTAATGTGCAACAAAGTCTCTTCTGTGTGAGTCAGTCACAGTCGAATCACCCAGTAGCTCAAGACCCGTGACCTATAGGTCCCTGGATTCAGGGAACTGTGATTATTTTGCACATACCCCACTCCAACACGTCTTCATTTTCAGATTTTTTAACTTTTATTTAAGTTTTTCCATTTCAAAAGCATTTCTAAATTCAGTTTATATTTCCAACAAACAAAAATCCAAGCCAAAATAAGGAAGTGGTGAAAAACCTGAGCTACCACCAAATCCAAACATTATCATTTCTAACTTTCTCTCTCTATGTGGTGATGTATACATTGCTAAATCCTGACACATGGACAGTACTCAAACTAAACTGAAATATAATACAGATATATGAATGTACATAATAATAATAATTTGCTGTCAGTTGGTTAGAGTCTGTTTGTGAGCCACCAAGTGGCAGTTTTATGTAACTTCAGCAGCTCTGTGACCAAAATCATGAATCTTATTGGTTTGTCAGTATTTTTCACAGTGCAGTGAAGAGATGAAATCACTTCTGTAAAAACAATGAATGACACATGAGTTACTGTTGTACATTTACTCGTTTTACATGTAGGTATATTTTAGTCAGAGTTATCGCTCTTCGTCTGCTTGAGCTCATTCTGTAAAGTTGAACAGAGACTCACTCGCTCTCAGCACAAGCATTTAAAGGGTTAATTCACCCAAAAATTACATTTCTGTCATTAATTCCTCACCCTCATGTCATTCTACACCAGTAAGGTTTATGACTCAACTATATAATCAACACTTTCAAGGTGCAGAAAGGTACTAAAGACAGTCATGTGACTGCAGTGGTTCAACTTTAATGTTGTGAAGTGATGAGAATACTTTTTTGTGCGCAAAAATAACGGCTTTATTCACCAATCTCTTCTCTTCTGTGTCATTCTCATATGCTCTTTATGTTCAGTGCTTCCAGATTCTACATCAGAACTCTGACTCATTACTGGCCAAAGCTGGTCACATGATCAGCATGTGTGTGATGCTGATGCAAGAGCCAACCAATAATGAGTCGACGTTCTGACGTAGAACCTGGAATCGCTCGACGTAAACAACATTCTTCTCGGATTTCATCAAAAATATCTTAATTTGTGTTCTGAAGAAGATGAATGAAGGTCTTACAGGTGTGGAACGACATGAGTGTATCTCCCTCCAAGCATACGCAGACACAAGTGGTTCTCTTTTAACTGGTTTAATTGAAGACTTTTCTTCAATGCCACCGTGAAAACTAAAATTAAAGGACAATACAAAAAGCTTGACAAAAAATGAAAGTGTGCGCAACAGATTTCATTTTAATCACAAAACGACAAATAAACGAAATACCTCGTTGGCTGCATGCTGCATGAAAGGGAAATAATCTTTGACTCTTCTTTGTGAGTGTTCAAGTCCTTTTTTACGAGAATAAACTTTCATCGGAGCATACAAAATGTCCGTGCTTGCTGCTTGCTTGCAGGAGCTGAGAATCTGACGTGAAGTCAGCATTTGCGCATAAACTTGAACCGAGCCTTCAAAATAAAAGTACTGCAACTTATAATAAATAAAATAATGTATAAACACATAAATAACAAACACAAATTAAATTATTAATTATGAATTATGAAACCAAAATAAAGTTATACATAAATTATATACACAATTTAAATGGCAGCATTTACACTCCCACCAAATCACACAAACCTTAATGTGGGATTTCTATCAATACAGTGGCTGTTGCTGGTAACCAATTCAACATTTTAATGAAAAATTTTCCTGTTATTAACCAATTAAGTTGTAACTTCAAGAAAATTTATATCCTTTAATCTGTCTCAAGCAAAGTAACAACCTTCTGTACAGGTCTATCAAGAGAAACAGTTTTAGTTGTGGGTTTCCCTTTTTTGTCAAATGTGGTGTCTAACTAGTAACCTTATTTTTCTCACCCTACCATCTGACCCTGGGTAGACTTCTGTGATTCTGGCCAGCTTCCTGTCATTGACCTTTAAGTTCCTTCTGTTCTTGTGCCACTTTTGTCTTGGCTGTAAATTCAAAAGATATTCTTTCTTCCATCGAGTCCAGAATTCATTTGCCAAATACTGTACTCTGCGCCACCTCTTTCGAAGATAGAGATCTTCTCTTGTAAATTGTCCAGGTGGGGGCAGAATGATTGTGGACTTCATTGTAAGGATGTGGTTTGGAGTTAAAGGTTCTGGTCCTGATGGGTCATTCAAATGTTCAGTGGTGAGTGGTCTGCTGTTAATGATAGCCATAACCTCATACAGAAATGTCCTTAAAGAGGTACCGTCGAGCCTTTGTGCTGACTGGTCAAGAATAGCAGTAAGAACACTTCTTATAGTTCTTATTTGTCTCTCCCAGACACCTCCCATATGGCTTGCTGCTGGAGGGTTCATAAGAAATTCACATCCTAGAGCCTTCACTCTTTCTTGATCCATCCCTTTCATGAGTTCTGTAAACTCTCTCCTTGCTCCAACAAAATTGGTTCCTTGATCACATCTCAATTGACGGACATTTCCTCTTATGGCAATGAATGCTCTTAAATCATTGATAAATGAGTCAGTTGTCATGTCATCAATCATCTCTATATGTATGGCCCTTGAACACAAACAGGCAAGTAAAAGACCATATCTCTTGAGATCCTTCCTTCCTTCTTTGATATATATTGGACCAAAACAGTCAATACCGGCATAAGTGAATGGTGGAGTTGATTCCATTCTGTCTTGTGGTAATTCACCCATTCTTTGCTCTTCTGTAGGTCTTCTATACTTTCTACATTTGACACATTTGAAGATGTACATTTAACTTGTACAGCCTACTGTCTTTGGTCTTGGTGATTTCTTTCTTTAGCTTCAAACTCTTTATCTCATTTGAGAATGCTTCCTTTTGAACCAACTTAACAAGTTCTGCTTCTTTCCTTTCTTCTAGGCTTGTGCTTTGATTGGTTCTTTGCTTCAAACCTTTGAATTCTTGGATTTTGCGTTTCAGTCTAGCAACTGCTTTAACTACTCTTGACCAATCAGAGAATTTCTGTAGGTGATCCAACAATGAACTGCTCTCTTTTCCCTTAGTGTTACACACAAGAGCCTTGCGAAGTTCAGGATCATCTTCCTTAAGTTTCTCCCACCTTGCATTCTCTGTCAGGTAGCTCTTTTTGCCAAAGAAACTTTGGTCCTGTGAACCAATTTGAAGTCTTAAGTTGCTGTGCTGTCAAACCTCGAGAGGCATGATCGGCTGGATTGTCCTCAGAGGCAACATAAGCCCATTGTTCAGGCTTTGTACTGGATCTGATTCTCTGAATATGATTGGCTATGAATATGTGAAACCGTCTGGCGTCATTGTTTATGTAGCCAAGAACGACAGTAGAATCCGTCCAAAGAACTCTTTTAGATCTTGAATTTCTAGTTCATTCCGAAGGATGTTGCTGGTTTGAACTGCAACAACTGCTGCTGAGAGTTCCAGCCTCGGTGTAGTTGTAACTTTGGTGGGTGAAACTCTGGATTTTCCCATTACCAAACAGCAATGAACTTTGTTGGACTTGTTAATGGCTCGCAAGTAAGTACATTCACCATATCCAGAGACACTTGCGTCCGCAAAATGGTGGAGCTCATACATTTTGACCTTGCCAAAATTTGAAGGTAAGAAGCCTCTCTTGATTTCCATTTCAGCTAGATTAGGAAAGTCTCTGATCCAGGACTCCCACTGAGGTCTTAAGTTCTCTGGAACTTCCTCATCCCAACCAACTTTTTCTCTGCACATTTGCTGGAGTATTTGTTTCCCCAACAGAACAAATGGTGCCATGAACCCCAGGGGGTCATACACAGAGGCCACGGTAGAAAGCATACCCCTCCTTGTTAATGGATTGGGTTTTACTTGAACTCTGAATTTAAATGAGTCAGATGTAATACACCACTCAACTCCAAGAGCTCTCTCCATTTGAGGTAAACTCAAAGCCATATCTAGATCTTTAACTGTGGCACGTTCTTCCTTTGGGATGGTTGCCATCACCTTTTCACTGTTAGAAACAAACTTGTGGAGTCTTAACCTGCCAGTGAAGCAAAGTTTTCTTGATTCTTCGATAAGCTTGATAGCTTCTGTCTCAGTTTGCACACTTATCAGACCATCGTCTACATAGAAATTTCTATGAATGAAGTATATGGTGTCTTCGCTGTACTGACCATGCCCTTGTGTTGCCAGATGTTTCAGACCAAAGTTTGAACAACCAGGAGATGAGGCAGCTCCAAACAAGTGGACTCTCATTCTGTAGATTGATGGTCTGGTCTCTAAATTGCCATTCTCCCACCAGAGAAAGCGTAGGTAATAATAATAATAATAATAAACTTTATTTTATATAGCGCCTTTAAAAGGGTATTCTCAAAGCGCTTTACACATAGTACAAAGTAATAAACAGTCAATACACAATAAAGAAGATAGATAAATAGATACGAAATAGTAAAAATACAAATTACATATAAGCAAGTCTAAAAAAATAAGTTTTAAGAGAACCTTTAAAAACACTAAGAGAGTTTGCATGTCTAATATCACAGGGGAGAGAGTTCCAAAGTTTTGGAGCATAGGAAGAGAAAGCCCTGTCACCCATCATGCGCATGCGAGTCGTGGGAACGGTCAGGAGGCCTAACTCCGAAGAACGGAGCTCACGCCTGGGAGTATAAACTGTTAAAAGCTCAGCTAGATAGTGTGGGGCTAAGTCGTGTAAGGCCTTATAAGTCAACATGAGAATTTTAAAATCTACACGAAACCTGACGGGAAGCCAATGTAGGGACTCCAAGATAGGGGTGATATGCTCTCGGGTTCTTGTCCTTGCTAGGATTCTGGCAGCTGAGTTTTGAACATATTGGAGTTTGTTGAGGGTATTTTTCGATACTCCCGCGAGCAGGGCGTTGCAATAATCAATGCGCGAAAAAACAAAGGTATTGATCAGTTTTTCTGCAACATTAAAAGAAAGCATAGGACGAAGCCTTGCGATGTTTCGGAGGTGAAAAAATGATGTTTTAACGGTATTCTGTACATGTGGATCAAATGTGAGATGAGAATCAAATATCACCCCAGGTTTTTTATTTTTGTTTGAAACTCGAGAACAGTGCCATCAACATTGAGTGAAGGAGAACCAGCTTTGCGTATTTGGTGAATAGAGCCAAGCAGCATGACCTCTGTCTTATCGCTGTTAAGGCAGAGAAAATTCTTTTACATCCAAATTTTAATCTCCGATATGCAATGTTCGAGAAACGCCACTGCAGTGTAATCTTCAGGTTTTGAGTGAATGTAAATTTGAGTGTCATCTGCATAAAAATGATACTTAAGACCCAGAGATTGCAAAAGATGACCAAGGGGAAAAATATACATACTAAAGAGTATAGGACTCAAAATAGATCCCTGGGGCACCCCAAATTTGATTGAGCCAGTGTTAGACTTGTGCCCACCCATGGAGACAAATTGCCTACGGTCGGTGAGGTAGGACTTAAACCAATCAAGAGCAGTATCAGTGATGCCAAACACAGATTCCATACGAGAGAGTAAAACAGAATGATCAACAGTGTCAAAGGCAGCACTGAGATCGAGAAGGATTAAAATTGACAGGCAGCCAGAATCTGCAGCAAGTAACAAGTCATTAGTAACCTTCACTAAGGCTGTTTCTGTGCTGTGAAATTTACGAAAACCAGACTGAAGGGGCTCAAATAAATTATTTGTTGTTAGATGAGCATACAACTGAGATGCAACTGTTCGTTCCAAAATTTTTGCTAAAAAAGGGAGATTAGAAATCGGACGATAATTGTGTAAGTTGTCAAGATCAACGTTCGGCTTTTTAGGTACCGGAGTAACAGCAGCTATTTTAAAAGCTGCTGGTACAACCGCTGAGGAAAGAGAGTCATTAACAATGCTCAGCACCACATCGCTTAAACAAGGAAAGCATGCTTTGAACAAGCAGGTAGGAAGTGGGTCAGTTATGGAGGTGGTAACCTTCATTTGTGACACTACCTTGCCCAGAGAGGTTAAATCAAGTATAGAGAAGTTTGAGAGAGGAGAACCAGAAAAGTGAAGGGTACAGAAAGCAGAGTCATTGATCTCAGCAGTGCGGCTCAAACTACTACGAGCCTTCTCAATCTTAGAACTGAAAAAATCAAGAAACCTATCACAAAGGTCAGCTGCAATGGGTGTATGGGAGGAATTATCACCTTTTAAAAGTTTGTTAATAACATGAAACAATTGTCTGGGTTTGCTCTGGTTATTAATAATGATCTGAGAAAAGTACTGGGACCTAGCAGAAGCAATCTCAGACTTATATTCATTTAAGTTGTCCTTCCAAGCATGAAGATAAACATTCATACCAGAGAGACGCCACCTTCGCTCCATCTTACGACACATTGCCTTCTTGGTACGCAGCTCATTATTATACCAAGGGGCAGAGCGAACATATGAAACAGAGCGAGATTTCATAGGTGCAAATGAATCTAAACCAGACAAAAGAACTGAGTTTAACAGCGAGACTTTGTCCTCCAAAGGGTCAGTAAAAGAGAAACACATTAAAGAGGACTCAATAAAAGCAGAAAAATCCTGGAGATCAATTGATTTCCAATTCCGATACATTATAGTACGGGATGTAGAGATGGAATTGGAAAATCCCAATATATTAAAAAGGACAGCAAAATGGTCAGACAGACCTAGGTCTACGGTGTAAGGCTGGGACAAAAATGATCCACTAGAAATAACTAGATCTAGGGTGTGGCCCTTGTTGTGAGTAGAGAAGTCCACCAGCTGTTTAAGGTCAAAACACTCCAGTAAAGACAGGAAGTCCTTTGTCATAGCAGAGTCTTTTTTGTCCACATGAATATTGAAATCCCCTAGGATAAGAGTTTTCTCAAACTTAAGGCACAACATTGACAACAAGTCAGCAAATTCAGATAAGAAGGCAGCATTAGGCTTAGGTGGTCTATAAACCGTGGCAATTACAATCGAACTGGGTGCAGAGATACTCAAAGCCAGACACTCAAAAGATTTAAACTGGGGGATAACTACTGGCCTAAATGTTATATCTTGTTTAAATAAAACAATAATACCCCCTCCCCTACCAGACGAGCGAGGGGAATCAAATAACCCATAGCCAGTAGGTGTAAGTTCATTAAACAGAAGACCATCTGACTGGTTGTGCCAAGTTTCTGTAAGGCACACCAAGTCAAGTCCTTTTTCAATGATAATGTCAGATAAGATGAGGGATTTATTGTTCACAGAACGTGCGTTAAAAAGCGCAGATTTCACCACGCGCGGGATAGTAGAAAATTGCGACGACTTCTCAGTACGTTGAGGTCGCGGCAATTTGTCAGCACACAGTGCTCGTTGAACATTGCGCTGAGATGACGACACACCGCTGTTATCCGATGAAAAGTCTGTTAGTGTAGAGGCTAGTGAAGACAGCTCTATGCGAGGCAGCGCTGACAAGTTATTTAAGTCTGCGCCCGCACTCACCATTCGAGATACTGAACGCTGGTATGCTGGCACACATATGTTATCCACTGAAGAAGGAGAAAATCTGCGCTTTGACGCACGATGAATATAGCGCGGGGGTCGCAAAACACCGACATTACGTCACAGTTCGTATATGTCGTTAGGCAGATAATAGTTTCTCTTTAAGGTCAGCAGATTACAAGCAGTGTACCTTACAGCCATGGAAACCAGAGAGTTGTTGCCCAGAGCGTCTTGAACCCAGCCGTAGGATGCACAATCTGTAAACAATCCAATGATCCGGCGGTTATAGCTCTGTGATAAAACCAATAATCCAAGGGTTAAAACGCCGTACAGCATCGCGTAGGTGCGGGGGAAACCCATGCACTTTCAAAAGTTCCAAAAAGCCACAACTGTGATTTGCAGAGATAAAACAACGATAAAACAAGTGTAGGTTGAGAGGAGCGGCAGCCAAGACGCGCCAGCGTTCCCGTCTCACCGGAAGTGTTTCTGACCTGGAACCTTTTCGGAAACGGCACAGGACACCTACCAATGTATTGGTCAAGTTAGGGCCTGCGAGCAGATTGTCATTGAGGGATGTGTCCTGAAACTTCAAAGAACAATCAAATACTACATGTATTTTCCCTGGTTTCTGTGGATGATAAACTCCATGATGTGGAATATACCATACTGGACTATTGTTACTTTCTTCCTCAGGGACCTTCTCTGCGTCACCACGTGAAATGATGTCATCCATGAAGTTTACATAGTCCTTGTAATACTTCTGATCTTTCTTGAATCTCTTTTCAAGACATTTCAGGCGGTGTACTGCACAAGTTTTGTTGTTAGGAAGTTTTGGTTTTTCATTTTTGAATGGTAATGGCATTTCGTAGTGACCATTGCTCTTATGTGTGATGTTTTCTCTCAAAATTGACAAGAACTTGAGATCCTCTTGGGATACAGGATGATCTTCTTCAGCTTTTTCTGAGAAGTCTGATTCAAGAACCTTTATGATCTCTGAAGGAGTAATTTCTTTTACTTTCATTCGTCTCACATAGTGTACTTCAGTTTTGAGATTGACAGGAAATTCCATATCTGGTGTCACTTTCCTTACTACTATGCGATGACTGGTTCCGATAGCGTCACCATAGTCTACATATGGATTTCCTGTGACCAACAATGCTCCATCCAAGGTCCGTACGCTGTGCATAAGGCTGATGTTCTTGGCCAGAAACTACTTCTCTTGGAAGTAGGGCTTGTGAGCAATTGTACCCAATGAGCAGACCAACTTCACAATCCTGCAGTGGTGCTATCTCGTCTTGGAGATGCTCTAGATGAGACCAAACCTTTGCAGTTTCATTAGTTGGTATGTGAGTTCTGTTGGCTGGAATAAATTCCCGAAGTGTAAACTGGTGGTAAAGAGATCCTTTTACCAGAATAAAAGCCTCGAACTTGTAGATTCTTTACTCTTTGAGAGCTTACCACTGTGGTTCTTGAAGTCATAGTAGAGAGCTTGAGTTTAACTTGTTCTTTGTTTGCTTCCAATGCTTCCGCTACTTCACTCAAAATGAAGGTTGTGTTGCTTTGAGAATCCAACAGAGCATAAACAAGGACTTCTTGTGCTGGTTGAGTTATGGATGAAATCCAGACGGGAATTATCGCTGCTGTTTGTGCATTAGCTTCATTAAGTATTACTCTATTTGAAGTAACAGCTGTGGTTGTTTCTTTATGTTGTGCTGATTGAGGTCTTACTGGATACATTTCTTGATTTGCACTTGGCTTAGGTTGTAGTAGTTTTTGGTTTTCTTTGGTTCGCTCCTCGTGCAGACAGGTCGGATGCATCTTATGGCACGTGTCGCAAACACTCCTACTGATGCAGTTCTTTGAGAAGTGACCAGACTTGAGACAACCAAAGCATAGCTTTTCAGCTTGAACAAATTTAATCCTGTCTGAAATCGCTTTCTCCATGAGTTTCCTGCATTTGTGCAAAGTATGCCCTGTTTTCTGGCAGAAAATGCATGTTGTAACAGACTTTTCATTGGAATTTGTGGTCAGTGTTTTTGCTCCAAAGCTTTGACGTTTTTGGAATTTTGGCTTTTCAACCTCACCTAATTTAAGTGCCTGTAATGATGTGACAGGGTTGCAGGCAATTTTCACCTCTCTTGTCAGAAACTTAAATTGGCTGAAAGAGGGAAATTGATTACTCTCCTCTTCTATATCGATAACCTTGCGGTTCCATCTCACCGCTAACCAATCTGGTAACTTTGAAAGAATCTTCCTGTTTTCATTACAGTCATTCAAGATTTCCAATGCCTTGATATGGACCATGGCAGCCTCACAACTACGCAGGAAATCAACAAACTCTCTGAGCTCAAAGCTGTCCCTAGATCCCATTTTCGGCCACGCCTGGAGCTTGTCTCTGTATGATTTTGCAATAGTGAATGGGTTTCCGTACCTCTCTTCTAAAATCTCCCATGCAGCAACATAGGCAGATTCAGTTCCGAGTAGGAAATATCCATCAAGTGCTTTCTTAGCTTGTCCACCTACATACCTACGGAGGTAGTATATCTTCTCTTTGTCTTGGATGTTCTTCTGGTCAATCAGTGTTTCAAAGGAGAGTTTCCAGTCATTGTATTTCAATGGATCCCCACTGAATACAGAAGGTTCAGGAACTGGAATTGTGTTAGCACTTAAAGCACCTACCAACACTTTTACAAGATCTGCTGTACTTTTATTTGAAGACGTGGTCACAGCTTGTGGTACAGGAGGCATTTTCATGAAGTCTTTCTGATCTTCTTCTACGACCTTCTCTTGATCGTACACCTGCAGTCTTGCACGTGCTGCATTTAGACCTTTTACTGCTTCTAAATGTTGCATCTTTCTCCATTTGTCCTCAAGAGTCTTTTGTAGAGCTGCATGTTCCTCTTCCAATTGAGCTTTGAATTGAGTGTAGTGAATTCCAGGGCCCAGTTTACGGCCGGTCCCCTCTCTCTCTGTAACAGTGGACAAAGGTTTGCTACATTTTGATTGGATCTCGGTGGACTAACACAAACAAACTGTCCAACGCCATCAGATAAAGATGTAAGGACAACATCCAGACCTCTCTTAGAGGGTAAGAAGAAGACCTCTTGTACCAAGCCTGGGAAGGACAAGACTTCTCATTGGTCCACAGGCAGTTATTACCCTTCACCCATCTAAACAATACTTCCTAAAGTTGGCCAGAGACTGCCATAAAAATTCCTTGGGACCTTAGCAGAAATGGGTGAAACAAAGAAAGATCACAAAGATCCATCCAAATCCATTCAAAACTATGTTTGAAAACCTTAGAACTGATGCAAACTACACATCCATTTCACACTTATTCACAGAAATAAGTATTCTCAGTGACAGCCATTTGTAGTGCAACATCTGATACAAATACAGCTGTTAATGTACAATTGAATGACAGTTCAATCTTTTTCCATCATGTTTAGTCTCTATTTGTTTAGAATATTGCCAAAGGTATTCTGGTGGTGGTTTGGAAAGTGAGAAATGCATTGGTAAACTTTAAAGACACTATAAAGACTTCCAACTTTGTGCTTCATGCAAATGAGCTCCACAGGGGAGAGAAGGGTGGGCCACACCGTGTGTGTCCCCTCTGATGCCAGCAGCCAATCACAGCACTCGAATGGAGAAGCGCCAAAATGCAATCTCCTCCTCATCGGAAAGGGATAAAGGTACCCTTTCTACCGACACTCCTTGTTCTGAGTCTCCCATCGGGTGAGACATAACAGATATTGTTCTGAGTCTGTCCGTCAAAGGGGATAGACATTAACAGATATTGTTCTGAGTCTGCCCTTGAAAGGGGGAATACGTAACAGATATAGCGTTCTGAGTCTGTCCTGCACGGGGACAGATATTAACAGATACAACACCGTTCGGAGCCTCTGGTCCATCCAGAGAGACAACAACAGATCCCATGATCTGAGTCTACAGCTTGTGAGGCAGCAACAGAGACGACCATGTTCTAAGCCTTCAGCTTTTGAGGAAAGAGACGTTAACCAACACTACGTTCAAAGTTTCCGTCCAGCGAGACAGTGACGACATCTGCAACAAGGTTAAGCTCAGGAGAGCAAACCTTCACTCCAAGGTACCTTCGTCTGCATGTTCCAGATTGTTAAGGACCTTCTGCACCTACACTAGGGCCTCATCTGCGTGTTCCAGATTTTAGGACCCTTTGGTGCTCCAGGAGATCAGCATCCCACAGAGCTTCGTGTTCAAGACTGTTGAAACAGATTCTGGCTCCTCTCCCCACTGCATTGTCACCCAGCACAACCAGTGGAAGACGTCACCGTCATCGGACTCAACCAAGTGGAACGTAAATATCACTTAACCAAACCTCTTTCCAGAGACCTTGGCATTGTTGTATATTATCAGTATATAGTTTCCTAATTCCTATTAGATTCAATATAGCTGATGTTAGTTAATAACAAATAATCTCTCGTTTATTTGTTTGTTGCATAATAAGGTTCTCCACCTTATTATTTTCAGAGAAATAGTTTATCTTTCCCTAAGATAACGTAACTCTTCCATAGCCACACTCAACTTAATCACTTGTATTCTATGTATCTTATGCACTTTATTCCTTTATCATTCATGGTATTCATTTAGTAGTTGTGTTAGTTATTCTTGTTTATCTTTTTGTTAATAAAATTTATTTTATTACACTTGTGTCTTCCTTGTGCTGATAATACAGAAAAGGTTCTACAAGTTAGCAATTTCACCAATCTTTCAGATAAATAGCTGATTTATCTGAAAGATTGGTGAAATTGCTAACTTGTAGAACCTTTTCTGTTTCTTGTAGAACCTTTCTGACCACTTTACATTAATTCTAAATGAATGAAAGCCCCTGTTGGGAATGTTCTCATACGGCCAAGGTAACAGACCTTGACTGGTGCCCTGAACTAGGGAAAAAGGGGGAAGTGGTCATCTGATGTACTCATAACCACACCTTAAGAGACGTGTGTCCAAAAATCACAACGTCAGCGGTGGCTTGAGTACCAATCCCTATTTTACTTCGCGTCCTTGGATGGACAAAGTAAAAATCACTACATGAGCTTCCTCTTCCTCTCTCTGTATTCTTCGTTTCACCTCTTCTGCTTCTCGCTCTAAACGACGTTTTACAACCGCTGCCTCTTGATCAGCTATCTTCTTTTTAACTTGTGCTTCTAGGAGCTGTATTTCCAATTGTTCTTTATTTTGTTCTTGTAACACTTCCAGAACAGCTTGGCTTGCAGCAGCATCAGCAGCAGCTTCCTGTTGCTTTACAGAAGATCTACTTGAATGCTCTGAGGAATCTTCCAAGATAGAAGTGACAGAACCTGATTTACAGGAACTTGAATTGAAGAGGGAGCCTGCTTCCGGCCAATCTTGCTCTTCTCCTTCTGGAATCTTTCCATCCAGTCGACTTGAAGCTCTAGATACAACAAAGTTAGAAATCTCTACACACAGATCCACTCTTCGACGTATGTCTTGATCTGGAGTTGAGATTTTGCGTAGGTCATCATAAACACGTTGAACATCTGCAGAAAGACCTATGACATCACCAATTATATCATTAAGCAGATCATCAGATAAAGCCTCTGTTGATTGTGATAATGTCCGCTTAGAAGATTTAACATGTGTTCTCCATTTGTCGTAAATGTAGTTAAACCTTTGTTGAAGTGACTTAACCCTTGTAGCTTGCATTTCTCTACCCTTCTCTGTTAAAGTTCTGGTTCTTCTACTTCGTCTTGACTGCTGTGCCTCTTCTTGCTGGGCTTCAGCACCACCCACTTGACCTTCTTCAGGTTGGTCTTGGGAATTTACACTCTCCCTAATACTATCCCTTACCTGACTTGTGGGCTCACTTGACTCAGACATTTTGAATCACTACTTTAAATTGGCCCAATTTTGTTAGTAGAAAATATGCATAAGTAATAAAACCTGTAAATTAACCTTAAACACTTCAAATGTAATGTATATGTCAGTTAAATGTAAATACTTAAAGCAAATGTGATGCTTCAGTAATAGTATTGCACAGGAAATTAAAATGTGCAAAACAGCTTATTTCAGCTTGGATATTACCTTACAAAATACACTCAATATAAAACGCTTCAAAACACTCAGAAAATTTTGATATCAAATGGCAAATAGCCTTCTCTTATTATTTACAAAAATACTTCACATTTAAAATATATAAAGTTCAATAACTCTTTAAAAGGTGTCTTTGAATAACAAGCTTAAATTAAATTACGTGAGCAAATACGTCAAACACAAGGAGAATCCTTTGGCAAGCTTCACAAAAACGTTCTTCTTAAGTATTCAAGATCTTTATGAATTAGTCCGTTGCTCCTGATAACTGTATGCGTCTTCCCAGCTAACACACGACTTAACAGTTACGTAATGTATTCGTACTTTTTGGTAATGTCATGACTTACTAACTGACAACGTAACTACGACGTCGCATGCCAGTAATTTCATTACCTTCAGATTACCATCTCACAACGTCGCCAGTACGATCTCCTAACGTTATAAGATTACCAAGAACGTTCCAGATACGTCCTCTATTCGTAATATATTGGTAATTCCATGACTTACTAGTAACGTAACTACAACGTTGTATGCCCGTAATAATATTACCATCAAATTACCATATCACAACGTCATCAGTACGTTCTCCTAACGTTACAAGATTACCAAGGACGTTCCAGATACGTCCTCTATTCGTAATATAATGGTCATTCCATGACTTACTGGCAACGTAACAGCAACGTCATGTGCTCGTAATTTCATTACCATCATTTACACATTCTTTATATGTTATTATTACCAGAATTTGCAATATAAAACGTGTAATTAAATGTCAGACACAAGACTGAAATGTCCCCTTAAGAAAAAAAATGTTTCTTTTCACCAAATCAGAGTATGGATGACTGCTTTTTATATATAGTGACGTGACATACAGCGCGCGCCTCCACAAATGGAGTGCGCGCCGCGCGCACA